>NW_027109896.1:20037-36601 GCF_000696795.3 Halyomorpha halys
TGTGTTGTTCCTACTTTTTATGATATAGAGCTCCGAATGAAAAAATAGTTTTTTTTATCGCTTTGAAACAGCCGCTATTTTTTATTCCCCTTACCTATACTTGGCAGACTCATCAATTTGTACTAGTAATTATACATAGCTTTCATTAAAGTAATCAGTTATTGGGGTGAGATTATTGCCGTTTTTCTCCTCTTGAGCTCTTGTACTAATATGAGAGCTACTTTTCGAAACAATTGACCGACCAGAGAAGGCACTTTATAGAACGGATCATTTACAATTTTTGTCGATTTTCTCTAAAACAACTCGATTTTAATTAAACTCGCCAAGTCGATATACCTATATCATTTGGTTTTTAAAATCAGCTAGATTTTATCCACATTGAAATAGTCTGATAGGTCATAAATGAATAATTTATGATAAAAAAAAAATTTAACAATTTTATGAATAACAAAATATATTCATAATATACATAAAAAGATAGTAATAAATATAAAAGAAAAATATATTCATTCGATTCGAACGTGAAAAGCCGATCCTTATAGGCTATACTGATGTATTCTTGGGAGAGTGTGAGATAATAGGTGTGAGAGTGACGGAGCCTGAAAACCACGTCAGGAAACGCGCGATGTATTTCTTAATTGCATCGCGCGAGGCCGTGCACCTACACGGTCTGTCGCGCCAATGAAAAAAAATAATAAAAAATATGTATATATGTCTAGGGTGTTACAAAATAAAGTTGACAAACTCAGGGTGGTGATTCTACGCCTCGAGTACAACAAAAAAAGTCAGCTTGACCCATATCCGATTCTCAACCACAAGGACTTCATAAAAAAAAAATAGCCTCATCTCCTAAGCTATTTGTTCTACAGAAAAATTTAAACAACCATTGGAAAGCTCATTAAATTTGTTTAAGGAATACAGAATAGAATTAATTTAATATGGTTACAATGATCGAAATTTTTAAAAAGAGTAGAAATACTAAATATAACATTTAACTTACGGAAGTAACAGTTAACTTACGGAAATAAATGTTTAAGTTTGAGATTTGAAAATTGTACTAAAAATTCTCCTTTCCGTTAGCCTTCTAAAGGTATACTCACTTTTACGATTACTTTTCAATTTGTAATGTGATAAAATTGAATGGAAGAAAAAAAAGTGAATAATAAAAAGAATACATAATGGATACAATTAAAAAGAGGTGGACAAAAATTAACTATAGCTAAAATTGCCATTGATACGACCCTCATTCATGAACGAACCATTGATAAATAAATATCGTATCTATGGCGATTTTAGCTTTTAGTTTCATAGTTGCCCACCTCTGCAAATAAAGCACAGTTTGGCGAATTGAATTGCTATTTTGAAATATGTTTAAAGTAGATATAAAATTTTAAATATGGTCACGGTGATCGGTATTTAAAAAAATGTATATGTATTTCATAAATCGAAAAATTGTAACCGAAATAAACTTGTGTAGAAACTTACAAAGAGGTTTTCATCTCAAATGATTATTACTTTGGTTTTTCGTTGCTTATTTATTTAAGTGAAATAGATTTGATCAAGCGTAAGATTTAACTTGTTAAAATAACCTAGATAGATGCCTTATAAACTTTAGCAGATTTAGCTAGTTAATACAGGTGAGTCGTTCAAAATTAATGTCAACTATTTAGCACAATAACACATTTAGCATTTAGCACAATTTGTATTTACTATCTCTCGTTTTCTAATATTTATAAATTATTCTATGTAGATAATAATTACCTGAATAGTAACAATCCCACTTATCGCTGATGTAGTACACTTTCCGATAGATAGGAAACGACTGACGAATTCAGCTGATACTGGGAAATGCGATATCATCTTGTTTTAATTCCACGATTAATTCTAGTAATATAAGTCAATATATTTGATCTTTCAAGGAATTTTCACATAGTCGTTTCACTTTTGCTAATCCAAGTATGAAGTACTATTATATATTAAGAACAAGCACTGTAATCGTGAACAATTTCGAATTTTAATTTTAAACAGAAAAGCTTTACGGAATTGAAATTATGTGTTTAATTTTTAGTGAAAATATAGTAAATCACGAAATGAAGTCGTTATTTGGGATGTCCCAGACAATTTTTTTGCTAAAATCGAGTAAAAGTTCAAATAAAAATTATTTATAGACATTTACAACTGTATTTAAATTTATTAAAATATAAATTTGCTAAAATATGAGCCGTAATAGAACTGTTTCCAAGATATAGCTTTTTAAAAAGAAACATTTTATAAAAATGCACTACAAAATCAGAAGTCTGCGAAGTTATTTTGAGAAATATATTTTTTTTAAATTTATTTATTGCTATTTACAACTGTATTTACATAAAAATACTAATAAATTTGATGTTAAATTATAATGGTGTAATACAGACATATAGATAAACTACATATTAGTAGCATTCTAATAATATTTCATTATTCGAAGATCACGAGGCCACCTCCTTTTCAGGTGCATCGGGGAGAATTGTTAGGAATGGAAGAGGAAGCAAGGTTAGAGACTACAGGTTTTGGTGGTTAGAGAGTTTACAATGGAGGGGTTGGTACCAAGTTACCAAAAGTGGTGTTGATTTTACTATTGTTCTTCAAAAAACACTCATCATATTATTTTATTATATACATACCATACCATTCCAATGTACCAAGTGGTCTATTGATTTTATCCTATTAAAATATTATTACATTCATTTTTGATAAAAAAAAATTTCCATAACTTCATTTTATTAATTCTATTTTGTAAAATTATTCATTTTATGTTATTCTGTTTATACTTTCTTTTTTATTTTCTATACTTACTGCGGTTGTTATCTTGTTCTGTTTTTTCCTTGAAGAAGGCTAGAAACTCTAGCCGAAACGTTTGCACAATAAAATAGGTTAATACAACCTATTTGTGTTTCTCTTTTACCGCACCCCAACCATCTTCTCCTCGTACATCATCCACGGTCAACTATCTCTCATAATTATTTATTTGTTATTTTACTGACATGAGTAAACCCTGTGGATCCTTCTGGGGTCAACTCAGCTTCATAAATTGAGTACCCTTAATTGGAGAAAAATCTGGCAGCTGAGCGTAATCATAAACAAATTACCACCTTGCACAACCGTCAAGAAATAGCTCTTCCTTTCAAAGTACTGAACCCCTGACCTGGTGGTACAGTTTTTAAAGTTTTTCCTCATTGAAATATTCTGACAGGAATTAAATGTCAAATTTGAAAGATCATTAAATTCCTCACTAAACTAAAAAATAACATAAAAATGGGTCTTATTAGCAAAGATACATCAGCTTAGACTAATAACGGATGTTTTGATTTAATTAATAAATAAAAATAATGAACCTCTGTACGTTTCAAAATACTTAGTCCTGGAAACGAATCCAAAAAAATTCGTCAGTCCGCGTATTTTATCTAAATTTACAGGATCGAGTTTTTTTTTTTCTGACAATAAGGTATCAGATCATCCACCCTACGAAGATTCTCAAAACGTAGGAGAGGGTTCAGGACTATCTAAAATCCACAAAATGTACAACTGGACCTTTGTAAATAAATTAGAACCAGGAATATATATATTTTATAGGAATATGAAATTGATAAGGTATTTTTTAATTTTTATTTCCCAGTATGAGCTCATCCAATTGGGTTTTAAATAACAAGAGATTTTGTTTTCTGGGGATTCACAGATATTTTTTACAATATTATTCAATAATGTAGGGATTGTAAGAAGTGTTAATTGTTGAGGAAAAAAGCCGAGGAATAACCATTCGGCTCGGGGCTTCCCTGCCAGTAATCTCAAGTTGCAAAATAAATGTTTATAGAATTAATTATATTCTATTTACCTTTAAAAAAAATTTTTTTTAGAGCTCTTGTTGTCTAGTAGAGATATGAGTAGTCAAGTGGATTATGAGATAAGAATTGACCGGAATTTCATGAAGCAAAAAAAAAAAGTATTGCAAATTATTACATAATTGTTCAAACGATTATTTAGATTTATTTTTTATGTACTTACGTTCTGTTCTGCTAAAACCCGAGATTTATTAGCTGATACCAGAGGTGGGCGAAAATTATTCAATTGACAAGAGGCGAATACATTTTTATCCGAATTTTGTATTCATGAATTTATAACGTAACTACAATTTTAATTGAATTGTATTGGTAGGTTTGAAATACAATTTCAATTGAATAAAAAAAATAGTTAAATACATAATAACTGGAGTATAAAATTGTAAAAATCGAATAACAATTGAATAAAAAAAAAATCGCTTATTTTTTATCCATAAATTCATAACATAAATGTATTTAATTCAAATAAAAATACGACTAATAATTCTGAACAGGTTTGAAATAAAATTTAAATTGAATAAAAAATTAGTCGAATAAAAAATTATTCGAACAATAATTAAATCGAATAACAATTAAATTCAAAAACATAAAAATCACTCATTTTTTACTTTTTCGTATTTCTAATATATGAGGTCCTGTTACATATTTTCAGCCGAGCAGTAAACGATAATGCTATCGATTTTAAATCGTAGGCTGACGTATCGATTTATTTTACCTTTTCTGATTTCTAACATTTTAGAGTCCCTTTATATATTTTAGGAAACGCAGAATATGAAAATGCTATTGATTTTAAGATCTCGTAACGGTTCGTAAATGGTTTTTTTTTCGAATAAAAGATTGTTATTGTAAAAAATTCACGAATACAAATTTATGTCTCTCGTCAATCGAATAACGTTACCTAACTCTGGCTGACACCATATCTAAGAGATATACAGAATAGAAAGTCTCTTTATCTTCATATCTACACATCCCGTATTATATTACACAAATACACAACTGGTATTGTTATTTTCAATATAAACAATAATAATTTTTTTCAATTAAACAAAACTAAATGAAGAGAAGATAGTTGGGGAGCGAGCGGTCAACAAAAATACACAAACAAGTAAAACTTATTTATTCGTGCCGAAGTTTTTACCTAAATTTCTTGAATTTTTCTAAAACTTTATTTTTTTAGTTGAAATGAGATGAAAAACAAGCGAGATAACAACCTTAATTGATAGAAACATAAAAATAATAATAAAAAACAAACTTGGAAATTTACGTAACAATAAATTGTTATTATTAATTAACTATTAGTATCAATTACTATCTACTTAATTTATTGTTATGTATATTTCCAAATTTGTTTGTTATTGTTTTATTTTTATGTTTCTCTCAATTAAGGTTGTTATCTCGCATCGGCACGAAAAATAATTTTTGTTTATTTGTGTATCATTGCTGTCCGCACCCCCGACCATTTTCCCCACATTTAATGGATTCTTTGTAAAACTTGGAGTTCTCATTATTAGCAATAATATACAATGTAGAACGAACTGAAAATCCAACTTAAAAATAATATACCAGGTTTTTTTTGGTTTTTTTTTTAGGCTTAATATTTCTTATTGTATTTCATTTTATTTATTTATACTTATTCCTGTACACCTCATTTCCATTTTCATTAATTTACTCTACTAATTTTTATACACTCCTTTACATTCTATAGTCCTACGATTGTTTACTTTATATAAAGAGAAGATGGTTGGGGGTAGGGTCAGATAATAAAACAAATAAGTTAAAAAAAATTATTTATTAGTGCCAACATTTCGGCCGGAATTTCTAGCCTTCATCAGGGCTAAGAACAGGAAACAAGATAACAACCAGTGAATAAAGGATATATAGAAAGATTAAAGTAAATAATTGTACAGAATGAATATAGATAGAAATAAAGTTGTTGTTGTTGTTGTCTGGGGCTTAAGGGCGTAAAACCCTGAGGTCATCAACGCCCATGGTAGAAATAAAGTAATAAGAGAAATGAGAAACGAAACGTTTTTATAGGTAATTAAATGTATGTGTAAAATAACAAAATTAATGAAATAAAAATACAAAGTTATATGATGCAAAGAAATAACGGAATATAAATAATTTTATTTAATAATAATAATTTAAAAATTAAAGTTATGGAAAGAAAATATAATATTAATTAGTTTTTTTTTCGTAACCTCCTTTATTATTATATTCGTAAGTTAACGAACGCTATAGTATTTAACAGCTATTATTATAAACCGACTATCATTATAAGCTATATAGTATAAACTATATATACATCTACTACATACTATACATCTGGCACATTTCGACAGACACTGACCATAGAGGAAGTGACCTTTTCTTAGTATTCTATATCAATGTAGAAAGCAAGGGCCTGGCACTTAGGCAGGTACAAGCTGTCATCAAACAATGGACTTGCATCAGTCTAACTATTTTATGTTTATCACATGTAAGTCAGTTTTCTCCTTAGGTCATGGTAACTTACTATTTCCAATTTCTTGGAAGGCTGACCACCCTGTTTCTATTCACGCCTATTTCTCCCTCCCAGATATTTATTTCTAATTTCATAGTATCTGATTGGTCCAAACCCCTTCTCCTATTTCACTATTCTTCCTACACCCTCTTCTCAAGTGTTCGTATGTATTTCCTAGACTAGATAGCTAAGTTAGAAGTAAGAAGAAGAGAGACACTCTGTAACAGTAACAGTAACATGTAGTTCTTGTAAATATGTTAGAATAAAGTCATTTTAGTTTTCACTGATTTTTTATGATATGTAACTCGTATAATACATACATATGGCAAATAATATATGAATACCAGTGAGATATTGCCTTGGAAAAGAAGTAATTTGAAAATACGACAATAATAATATATATGGTAAACAAAACAAATAAGTTGGGTAAGAAAGAATAAGAAAATAATAGACAAGGAGAAGGGAGTAACGGGGGGATAAGAAAAAAGAGAACGAACTTAAGACATACCTAGCTTGAAAGACGACAGACAAGCAAGTAAACTTGTTATAATTTGTATGAGAAGATGGGTGGGGGAGAGGAGAGGGAGGGTGCGGTGAAAATATAATAAGTTATTACAATTTATTTTTACCACACCGCCCAAACATCTTCTCCTCATATAATTTATCTAACTATCTCTCATCATTTTTATACTTTATTTTAAAGTTATTTCGTGTCATGTTATATACTTTCACTGTTTACAATACTTTTAGTTTAGACAGTCCTGATGAAGCCCAACAAAGCGGGGCGAAATGTCGGTCCTTAATAGTTTTGTACTATTTGAGTTCTTTTTTAACCGCCCACGGACCATCTTCCATTATTAATTACACGATCAAGGATCTTAAGACACAACAATATATATATAAACTCGTAATCTTGTGAAGACATCGTCCTAAAACGAGCTATTTTTTTTTTTAACGACAAGAATGGAGCTAAGGATGTGCAGAAACGATATGCACCGGAAATATTGTTATCGGACATCAAGGACATTTTCTCCAAAACGATTTTGTGCACACTATCACACTACTTTTATATATAACACTACTTTGAGATGAAATTTATCTACATAACTATTTCTTTATTATTCGGGAGAGACTTACTTGGAATCCACACACAAGACTGAAACGACAAGAAACTGCTCGTAGATTCCGATTGTTACAACACCTACTTGAACTTCCCATTCACTACAAAAAAAATAGTATAGACTACGATATTCAGACCAATTTGGACATATGGAATTGAGCTCTGGGGCTCCACCAAACCATCAAATTCCTCCCTCATCCAATCCTTACAATCCAAAATCCTACGTAAAATCCTTGATGCTCCTTATTACGTTACAAATAAACTCATTCACAATGACCTTAACATCCCATTCGTTGCATATTTGACCCAAAACAGATTAATGAAACCCATTAATTCTTAATCTCTCATCCTTAACAATCCCTGATAATCCTCCGAGGCGTCTGAAAAGAAGATGGCCACGGGACCTTCTAATTTAAATTAATGTTTGAAGTACCACCAATGGGTGGTTCCTTCCCAAAATTTCCAAGTGTAAATGAAACATACAACATATTTACTTATTGTATTTATTACTTGTACAGTTGTAAATCACATTAAATAAATTTTAAAAAAATTATTCGGGATGCCAATACTTCCCGTTATTATGTATGTCACACGTAGGTAAGTGAAAGTAAAATTTGACTGTTGTCACAACTATCAAATAAAAATAATAAATATTTTTTAAATAAATAAATTTTATCCAATTTTAGTCTCAAATGATTTATTTTTCCTTATAGGTCCAACATTTCGGCCGATTGTCCTTGAGGATTATCTATCACAAACAGCTTTTATTATACATATGATTTTTAACATTTTAAACAAATAAGAATATTATTAATAAATTATAATACCATGAATACAATTTTAGAAGCACATCAATTTTAAAAAAGTTTATGCAGACTATTCTGCCCAGATCATTTATATCAGTCCACAAATGAGTGACTATGAGACATTAAACCATTAGAGAATCATATAATTTTATTGATAAGCAATCCTTAGCTTATGTCTAATCACTTATTTTGTCAATTCTTCATATTAAATTAAAAATCAAAGCTTTTAATCACAGCCAATCTTCTCTTTTATAATTTATCACAAAACTATTTGTAACCTTTCACACACTTAGGTCAGACTTATTTCAACTATATTTTTGTCAAATTTCCTATTTATTTTATCATTACTATTCATATCAAGGTTAATTATAATTATCAACATTAATTTTATCTCGTACATTTCATAAATTAATTTTACTTAAAATCTTCTCGTAGTATTGGTTCACATTTCTTGTGTCCGTTTTAAAATTCACTGTATAATTGATGTTATCTGATATGCAAATGGACTCAAGTATTATCAATAATTATCAAAGACTTTCATATTTTATACGTACTAAAAAAAATTTTTTTTACTATTACTAACAATGAGAGATGATTATTTTTTTCATATAAAAATAAATTAAAGGCACTTAAAAGTTGTGAGAAGTTTAACTTTTGGAGATAAATACCTGTTCTTGGGTATGCTGATGATTTGGAATTATTGGGTGAAGACAAGGAAAGTATAGAACTAAATACAACCGCGTTACTAAACTCCAGTAAGGAACTTGGTCTTGAAATTAATAGGGATAAAACCAAATATATGGTTAGCGGTAGAAATGGGAGCAATTCGGTGATATAGATAGAGGAGGAAATACATTAGAACAGGTAGATAGATATATGTATTTAGGTTCCATGGTAACTAGAATAAGCGAAATTGATGAGGAAATAAAAGTGAGATTAAAGATGGGAAATACTTGTTACTTTTCAATTTCGAACTTGCCTAGCGGAACTGCGCAAACTGTCCAAAAATTAAAAGTTAGAATTTACAAAAACTATTATCTTTTACACTGTTATTTATAGATGCGAAACGTGCCCTCTTATACTACAGAGAGAACAGCGCCTTAAGGTTTTTTTAAAATTAAGAATTACGTAAAATATTCGACCGAAAAATGATGAGCTAACCGATGAATTTAGAAGGCTACACAATGAATTGATTCAACTGCATCGATTAAATATAATTCAAGTTATAGTACTGCGGCGTGTAAGATTATGAGACTTAATAACAAACTGATCCCTAAAATGTTGATAACACTAAATCAACGGGTAAACGTCCGAGGGGTAGGAAGAGGATAACCAGAGTGAGAGCACCGGTCTTTCATTTTTATATTTACCCTGCCCAGTCCGGAGTCAGACCGGTGACATAGTAGTTATGAGGTTGCTGAAGTGACACCTCAGCTCTCTCAGCTACAGCAGTCTCTCGTTTATTACTACTTTTTTTTTAATCCCCCTCCCTTGCCATTCATTGGCTTGCGCATCCCACTGCTCCCAAAGATCACCAATTCTTTTGTTTATTCTTTTATTAATTATTTAATTATACTTTTTTTTATTTTTTTTTTTACTGTGGTGCAGCCCAGCGCTAGGTTTAGCGCCTAACTGGTGGAGCTGCATCTTGTCCACTGCATCCGTCATGATGCCTCCTGCAGTTACCAGACTGGTCCAGCCCTCCTGGTCTTAGTCTGGGTCAGCTTCCTCATCTTCTGGTGGCTCGCCGATGTTGGGCGGTCAAGCCCTTCCATCGTGAAATGAGTCCCACCATCTCCTTCCACCCGTAAATAAACTCCCTGAAGAAGGGATAATTCTCTCCTTCCATCAACCAGGAAAACTCCGACTCGACGAGGGCGTAAATCCCGGTCTTTCTCGACAGCCTGGCTCGGTGTCCTTCCATGACAGAGCAATCTATTATTACGTGTTCTGCTGTTTCAGAACTCCGCCCGTTGGGCACCGGGGGTCGATGTTCTTTCCAAAGCTCTGCAGCTTTCCCCGAAACTCCCCGTGTCCTGTTAGGATCTGTGAGACCCAATAGTCTGGGAGGACCCATTTAGTCTTCAATCTACAAAGGACGGTAGGGAAGAATTTTCTCAAAGTAGCGCCCTTCTTGCTTGGTACCCACCGTCCAATCCACTCCTCGTTTATTATTACTAACAATGAGCGATAGTTATTTCTAATAGGTAAAATTAAAAGAACTTTAGAAGAAGCCATTTTGAAAATTCGATACTTAATTCTTGTCAACCCTAACAACATACGCTGATGACACATGTGTACTGTCTATAACCAACGACCCTACTACTGCATCACAAGGTCTACAGACACACATAACATCCATTGAAGTATGCTGTCAAAACTGGAGAATCAAAATAAATCCTAACAAATCCCACCTAATCACCTTTATTCTCTGTTGTAAACCTCTATCCTCCTTTCCTGCATCTTTTTTAAATATCCCACTAGCGCCTGTTGAACAGATCCAGTACTTAGGACTCCATCTTGGCAAGAGACTGACTTGAAATCCTCATACAACTAAAACGACAAACAACTGCTCGTGGATTTCGATTACTTCAACAAATACTTTACAAACGCTCTTAACTTCCCATGCACTACAAAATGAAATTATATATTATGATAATCAGATCGATTAGGACATAAGGAATTGAGCTTTGGGGCTCTACCAAACCATCAAATCCTTAATGCTCCTTATTACATCACAAATAAACTCATCTATAAAATCCTCAACACCCCATTCGTTGGATATTTAACTCAAAATAGATATACATCCTTCCATTCTAATCCTTATCCACCCAAACCCGTTAGTTCTTAATATCTCATCCTTAAAAATACCTGATAATCAGTAGTAAGTAATGTTTGAAGTACCACTATTGGATGGTTCCTTCCCACACTATCAAGTGTTCGAAAACTTCCTCAAATTTACTTACTGTATTTTTTTGTACAGTTTTAAATTTCAATAAATGAATATATATAAATTTAAAAAAAGTCCTGTCATACTATTTATATAATTAACCATCTATCTGACATTAAATATTGTTTAATTGTACATTGACATACCGAGTTTAACAAAAAACGTTAAAGCCGTTTTAGATAGTTAGAACTTCAGTATTATCAATTATATCTCATTTATAAATAAATGTTGTATATCTAATGTCATCTTGGGGGACGTAACGTGCGCTCGGTTCGGAACGTTGTGGGTTCAATTCCCACCTGATGCAATTAACATTTGTTTTTCGGCGGTCCCGAAAAGTAGGTTTTGACACGCCCAGCTTGGTTAGTATGCGGCGGGAACTCAGGTAGGCACTAGGGGTTGACAAAAAGGCCCACTTCTCCAGTAAATTGGTGAACTCTATACCATTGGAAAGGATATTGCATGAGTAATTACGCAGAATTATATCTAGCTTACCATAGCAAGGGGGTCTGTGGTGTCTTGTTTTTTTATTTAAAAAAATAGATAATAGATTTCTAAGAACTGTAGGTCGGTTGAGATATATAATGGAGTTTATTAAAATAAATGACCGTTTTATCAAATTCATAATTTCAAAGTACTGTAAATATTTTAATCCTATTTAATGTTTACCAATATTTAATAATCCCTTTAGTGCATTCTCTAAGATTGTTTAATCCCATTCGACTTATTAAAAAAAAACCTTAGTTATTTGTTTAATAGAAATGCTGAATTGCTGAAGCAACTCGTGAAATTATTTAATATGAAGGGGAAGGTGTCCTTGACCAGCGCACTGCGTGGCGTTAGTGTGAAAAATTTAGAAAAGATCCGGGCGACCATTAATGCTGAGTATGATGAGGTTCTTCAGAACACTGTTGAGTCCAATCCGTCCACAAGTATTCGTGAACTATCCAGGGTGTGTGGTATGTCGAAAGATACTGTTACTCGCCATCTACTCTCCGTGGCGAAGATGAAAAAGAGCAGTCAACAGACTGTTCCCTCACGAACTTACTCCTCGGCAATCACTTCCCAACAAAGAAATGTTTAAAGAACTTCATGGGTTTGAACTGCCCCATCCACCATATAGTCCAGACTTCGCACCATCGGTTTCCTACTTGTTTTGATCCATGGCCTACTTTCTTCAAGGAAAAAAATTTATAATTCTGCGGAAGTTGAAATTGAGGTCCAAGAATTTTTTGACAGCCATCCCAAAGAATAGTATCAGCGTGGGATTGGGAAATTGGCTATTGACGGTAGATAACAATGGACTATATTTTGAGTATTAATTGTATTTTGTATCAAAGAAATAATAATACAAATATTTGGTTGAAAAACGTTCATTTTTTATATACACTTCATTAATATAAATGTTGCTTCTGGAAACCCCTCCTTCCCCCTCATCTTGGAACCGCGGTTAGCAAAGCAAGCAACAAAGTTAAAGAAACATGCAAAGTGAATGTTTTTATTTCCTCAACAACAAATCTACTTAGGTCAGTGGAAATGAATATCGAATGGTAATCACTTAAGAAAAGAGAAAAAGAAAACCTTACTCAATCCTCAATCATTCCCTTACTCAATCATTCCTTATTCGGAATTTCCAAAAAAAAAAAAAAAAAAAAAAAAAATACGTTGTTTTGTCGTTTTAAAAGAAGTGAAGGTTCTCAAGACATTGAAATCTAAACGGGCAAGTGGTTTGACATTAAAATCAGAGATGGGCATTCAGGTTCGGTTCATCGTGTAGTGATGTGAAAATTGTTCTTTGTTCAAAATTGCGTTGTTCATGTTGTTGTTTGTTGTTCATTGTTCTAGCGTGTCACTTTATTCTTACTGGTATATTTTATTTTTTTAAATGTATCGTTTTCAGAAAAAAATATACAATATAGTCCGACCAATAAAATCTATCAGTCGGTGCCAAAATAACATACACAAATGATAAACATAAATCAAATATGTTAGATCAACTTTTGATTATTAGGCGATGTGGATACTACTACTCCCACTACTGTGGATATTACTATTCCCACGAAGGTAAAGGTCATAAACTACTTTATAGTACAATTATTTAGCTTTATATAGATTTCTCAAAATATATTAACTAACTACTAATCTTTCAGTAGATTTTTAAGAAATTTTGCTTTTAAAAAGCTATATCTCGAGAACTATTGGACGTAAATAGCTCTTTTAGGGCTAATATTTCAGCAAATTTACTCTTCTTTAAATAATATTGTCTTAGATTTTCTAGTGTTGTTGGTAGTTTTTATGATATAGAGCTCCGAATGAAAAATCAATGTTTTTTTAAGGTTTTGAAACGGCCGCTACATTTTAAAAGGTAGGGACCTATACTTGGCAGACTCATCAATTTTTACTGGTAACTATAAATAGTTTTTATTGAAGTAATCAAAAAATGGGGTGAGATAACTGCCTTTTTTTCTTCCCGGCTCTAGTACTATATCCCAGGCATATATCTGCCTTTAGTATGTAATTTCAGTCTTGTAGGAATCTTCCTTTTTGACCTAGGCTCTTTACATACAACCAAACCATTTTAATATTTCAGCAAATTTACTCTTCTTTAAATAATATTCTCTTAGATTTTCTAGTGCTGTTGGTAGTTTTTAAGATATAGGACTTCGAATGAAAAATCTATGTTTTTTTAAGGTTTTGAAACAGTCACCATTTTTTAATCCTATACTTGGCAGAGTCATCAATTTTGACTAGTAATTATACATAGTTTTTATTGAAGTAATCAAAAATTGGGATTAGATAACTCCCTTTTTTTCTTCCCGGCTCTTGTACTATAACGAAGCCCTGCAACTTGGGACGAAACGTAGACCCAATTAAAATAGTTATTACTATTTGTTTTATTTGCGTACCCGGACCATATTTCATTTATGAAATATTAATTGTTTTTAAATTTTTTGAAACAGCTGTCATTTTTTATTTCCCCTATCTATATTTGGCAGACACATCAATTTTGATTGGTAATTATATATAGTTTTCATTAAAGTAATAAAAAGTCGTACATATATATCAAATACAAGTAAAATTCGCTCTAAAATAAAGAATGATTTTAAATAAAAACTCTCGTTAATCATTAAAAGATATATTCAAAGAACCCTTGTAAATATTTATTGTTGTAATGTAGGTGATGAGCAGTTACTTACCAAAAAAGATGTTGCTCGTAGTCCGACTTG
Organism: Halyomorpha halys; assembly: GCF_000696795.3. Classification (NCBI taxonomy): domain Eukaryota; kingdom Metazoa; phylum Arthropoda; class Insecta; order Hemiptera; family Pentatomidae; genus Halyomorpha; species Halyomorpha halys. Next base: position 34,519 of record NW_027109896.1, read on the forward strand.
TGAAGAACTGACGTTGCCACATTTCGGAATATTTATTCGGGAATAAATATAGTTGATAGAATATGGCGAGTGCCCTTGGCTATGAAGGCCTGCTTATCATAATCCTTATCAATCCGCTATCATTTATAACTTTGCCAATAAAGGCAATTTTATTTCATGGATAAGCTTGAAAACTAGAAAATTGCAACCTTTATTGTTTCAATCTATCATCATTAGTATCCTTTTTTAAGTTATAAATCCATAATCATTTATAATAATTATTTTCTTAATAAAGTTAACTAGCAGTGGTTTAAAACTATTTAAAGAAAACTTACATTACCTCAGCCAGAGATGGACAAAAATTAGCTATAGCTAAAACTAATAGATAATGTTGCCATGGATACGACCCTTATTCATGAATGAACCATTGATAAATAAATATCGTATCCATGGCAATTTTAGCTATTAGTTTCAACCATAGCTAATATTTGTCTCCTCAGCGTAAACGATATTTGAGTCGCTTACGGTAATACGATCCACTAATCCTTCGACCAGTTTTTTAAAATAATTAGTGACCTTTTCTATTACAAACAAGTTATTATTTTTCCTTATATGTTAAATTTTAGGACATAGGCATATCTAGACCATTTAGAGCCCGGGGTTGATTTATTTTTGCTGCATGTGAAGAATATAATTTTGGGCCTTGGGAGGATTTGTTTGTGGGGCCGGGATCGAATTTATAGTTGGGGCCTGGGGTGGAATAATTTTTGGGGTCCGAGATTGATACAAATTTTTCTTCGAGTTACCCACCAACAGGTGAATAAAAACTTTAAATAAAATTAATTCCAAGTTCAAAAATATTCAAAACAAAAAAAAAATACATAAGAATGATTTTCCTGCTTATCATCATTACCATGGGCGTAGGCAGGATTTTACCAACGGGAGAGCAGACATCAGTCCATTAGTCACACACATACATACGTGTATATATATATATACATATATACACACACAAATATATATATAGTCCATTCAGAAACATTGGGTAAAGGAAAGATATTTAGTTCCGCATTCCAAGATATAATTCCCTCACCATTTTAATGCTACCTCATTAAATTTATTCCTGACTTTTTAAATTTTTATTAGTTATAATCACAATAAATTATTGAAAATTGAGCATAAACTTAATTATCGTACATAAATACATTCAATATACAAAATAAATACAAAAATATAAGAGTTTATGAGGTTTGATATAAAAGCATCAGCCTTCTGGGATTCCTGGCAAAAATATTAACCACCTCTTCTACAATGGTTGCCTTCTTTAATTTATTTTAAGTAAATATTCTGAGATTAAAATGGCAAACTGTAAGTTATAGTAGGAAGAATAGAATCTAGAAAGGTTCTTTTTTATTTGTTCCTCATTATTTTTAGAGATAAGTATAAGACGAATAATTGTGCTCATTGAATCTTACCTTTTTTACCGAAGAATCGACGTTATCCATCTTGTCCCTTGGTGTCTTGTGGTGATTGTGATCTTGTGATCCGTGAAGATGTCAATTTAACAACCTCACCTTACTAATTATAGCATGTTCCCAGCAAGAAATCACCTAACAAATAAGTTTATTTTTTTTTTCTTCCTTAGGCCCCAAATATCAAGGGGTCACCCTGTTCCCCTCTGCCTACGCCCCTAATCATTACGTTTGGTAAGGTTGATATGTTGCGACAGTTGGCTGTCAAGCGTTACTGTTAGTCCACTGACATTACTTGTATAATCAACTATCACGTCAGACCCAGGATACTGTCGTGACAGTAAACTGTTATGACTGAAACTATCAAACAGTTATACCATGGTAGTGGCTGCGACTTTTATCGTAACAACTGAAACTGTACGATTGTTCACTTCCAAGACATATGTAAAAGTTAACATGATAGTTGCTTCATTGCATCACTTGTACTATTAGCTATCACACCAGAGCTAATGCGACAGAACAATCATGAGTGTAACAATCATATAGCTACTGTTATAACGATTCGGCAGCACTGGTTATAGCGGAAACGTCATATCCCAGACTATATACTCTATACTATATATTGTATAATA
>NW_027109896.1:36651-36930 GCF_000696795.3 Halyomorpha halys
AATAAAAACTTTAAATAAAATTAATTCCAAGTTCAGAAATATTCAAAACAAAAAAAAATACATAAGAATGATGTTTTCTTGCTTATCATTATTACCATGGGCGTAGGCAGTATTTCACCAACGGGGGAGCAGACATCAGTCCATTAGTCACACACATAAATACGTATATATATATATATATATAAGTTAAGTATCGCCGAAAGTCTAATGTCAAAAAAGAGAAGAAGAAATAAGATGTAACACGTTTGAACTGCTGTAACATACTATCCTTTATTGGGT
>NW_027109896.1:36980-38273 GCF_000696795.3 Halyomorpha halys
ATACTATAAATATAATATATACTATATGTAATTTCAGTTTCATACGACTTTTCGTTTTGCTATTCACACAGACCATTTAAGAGTCTATGTTATTTGGACCCAGGGACCTCCAAACGAGTATTTCTGTGGAAATCCACATTTACCAGAAACGCTGATTATCACCCAGACATATTCAAATGTACCTAATTATGATATAAAATAAAAATTTTCATCACAATATATTTCTTGAGTAAAATTGCAGGAGAGTTCTTACTGAAGCCTCACTAGCGACCTCTAGTGCCATTTATGTGCATCTTTCACTCTTTTATTTAAATTTAATTCTGTCCCTTGTGGTACTTTCAAGGGTGTATAAAAAATATGTTTCACGATTTCCAAATTTATTATTTTCTGAATTTCTAAAGAATAGAAATAGAAGATAGGTACAGAGAATAAGAGACATTTGATTTTTATTGTGTTGCTTCTTGTTTTAGTATTAATGGTTTTCATTTTGCAACAATCTGAATATTTTGATAAAAAGCTCCAATAAGTACAAAACTTTCTTTGGATCCAATTTGCAGGTTATTTTTTTATTAAAATTACTTCTACCTTTCCAGATAACGTATTTCCCAAATATTCCGTCTTCATTTTTACCCAGTGTATCATATACATTGTTTTCTTTCACACATTTCATTATGTTAATTTAAATTGTTTTCACATATTTTATTATATTAATTTTAATGGCTCATCATTAAAATTTCTTCTGCACCTTTCATTTTGTTTATTTCGTTATTTACATGAGCACAGTCCGATTTTTAATAACTTTTTTTTATAATTTTTACCTCTGCAATACCATATTTTATTCTCTATTATTATCAACTAATATCTATTTAATTTATTGTTATGGATATTTGAAATTTTGTTATTATTTTTTTTCTCTAAATTAAGGTTGTTATCTCGGTTGGTTTTTCAGTTCATTTTTGAAGTTCAGGTCAAAACATCGGGACAAATAAATAAGTTTTACTTGTTGGTGTATCTTTACTGACCGCACCTTTCCTTATATCAATCTATAGTCAATAATATTTTTTTATTATGTTTCCTGATTATAAGTTAAAAAACTCTCTCAAAGATCTCAAGGCCATCTTTTTTTCAGATGAGGATTCCCAGCAATGTAAGATGAAGCAAGGTTAGAAACTAGTAGGGAACTTATAATGAAAACATTGATATCTGGTTAGAGCTAGATTGGTATAATATGGAATACTAAGTCCTTATATATGATTTTATTAGAGATATAAATTATTTAAAAAAACAATTTTT
>NW_027109897.1:0-1140 GCF_000696795.3 Halyomorpha halys
TAACAAAATATCGATATTTGGATTAAATAACATCGGAATATCTTTGCCATATTATGTTTCGGTACGAATATTTCCTCCTGAATATATTATTGTAGATATATTACATTGGAGTGTATATTATCAATATTTCTTTTATCTTTTTATCTATATATACTTTTAAGGTGCGACTTTTTTTTTTTTTTTTTTTAGAAACCGATATTTCGATATCATCGAAGGAGAATATCGATATTCCGATATTATCGGTTAATCGATATCGATATCAAAATATCGGATATCGGAGACAAAATATCGATATTTCGATAATATCGATATCGATATCCCATCCCTAGTACCAACGGTATAAAAAGGTTGTATCTCATCTGATTTATGTAACGAATACGTAATGCAATTTACTAATTCATGTTTTATTTTCTGTTTTAGAGGGATCGAAATTAGAGTGCTACCAATGGGTAGTTTCTCTACACGCCTGTAACACTCCAATTTAACTTAGGTCAGATTTACTAAATGTATTATAATGTACAGTTGTAAATAGCAATAAATAAATATTAAAAAAAAGAGGGATCGAAAAAAAAAGTTATAAGCCGAATCCATTAAAAATAGAAGTATTAAAAAAGTTTTGGGTACCAGAAACACATAAAGAAATAAAACAATTTTAAGACTAACTGGATACTATCGTAAAATGATTACAAATTACGCTAAAATCGCTAAACTACTAACGCTTTAAGAAAAGACATTATAATTTTATTAATAACAGAATACATACCTAAAAGCTTTCGGAACACTAAAAATACTATTAGTAAATGAAACAATATTAAAACTCCACGACTTTAATAAACAATTTATTTTAGCTTCAGACGCTCCCAGTACTGCTTTAGGTTTTATCTCGAAATATTAACAATTAAGACTTAACACAGGCTTAGGCATCACGAACTTTGAACGAACACGAAGAAAACTTGTCCACTATAGAAAAAGAATTAGTGGCAATAATAGTGGCTTGTAAACATTGTAAGCATTATTTGTATGGAAACACATTTGTCAAACAGACTGACCACAAACCTCTTCAATAGTTACAAAATATCAAAGAACTAAATTCAAAATTATTAAGATGCAAATGTTTACTGTCTGACTGATTTAATATAT
>NW_027109898.1:0-1254 GCF_000696795.3 Halyomorpha halys
TCGGTTACATAAGGAACATTTAGGTCTTTATGGATGGTTTTATTAGTAACAAAATAAGGAGCATTGAGGATTTTACGAAGGATTTTGGATTGTAAAGAGTTAAATAATTAAAATACGAGTTCAATTATTTCTATCTCGGCCATTAGTTCTAGTTTGTTCCGGCGACATCATGTTCTACATCTGATGATGATGAACCGAAATCTCAACTTAGAGACAATGCTATAGAAACCCCTGTGTAGAGATCGGCTTTCCACGTTGCACATTTTATTTCCTTATGTAACAAGTTTTAAACTTCTTTTCTAACATATTCACTATTTCTATAATAATTTATTAAAATCCATTGTTTAAAAAATTCCAAGTTTTACTTTTTGAGGTAAATAGTACGATTTTTTGCTGCAAAAAAATACTTATTTTGCACTTCTCAACCTAAATTTGATTATTTCGACTTAAACACCATAAACTAAAATGTTTGAAACAAATAATATGCACATAAATCGATATTTGTTAATTTTATTTTAATATTTTTCTCTTCATTTATATATGTTAACATTTATTTAAATTTTTAATTTAATTTATAATGAAATGTCGGATATTTTGTACAAATAATCCTTCAGAAATAAGTTTCTTAGGTATGAAATACGTTCATCGTTACTGTTACTTAATTTTGTTTTCTTCTCCATCCCCAGCACTTTAATTCGTCTGGTTGTGTAGTGGTTTGTGGCAAACTCCTAATACAGTTTTTAATCTGTCTTTAATTCAAACTAGGTAACACAAGCTTTCCAAGTATTAATATTTTTAATTAAATTATAAACTTCTTTTTTGCTGAATTGGGATGTTTTAGACAAAATTTTTCCAATGTCTGGATTTTTCTTGAACGTCTTTTCAATACAAGAAAATACCGTATCTAAAATTATACAATTTTATATTTCAATATGCTTCCATATATATATTCCAAGTGAATCCAAGTTACACTTCCAACACAATATCAGTCTAAAAATAAATTATCATATAGAAGTCCTATATGTATATAAGGTCAAGGCTTATGAAGTTACAACGAAAATCAACAGTGTTGATGTGTTGGTGGTTTATGAAGGCCAAAAACCAGATGGATTGACATAATCGAAAAAGATGCGATAGAACTGTTTAGAGCAAACTGGAAAGCTGTAGCCCAAGACAGGCAAGCATGAACAAGGCTGTTTCGGGCGGCCCAAAAGCTACAAGGTCTGTACAGCAAAAAAACAACAGATTTATATA
>NW_027109899.1:0-3043 GCF_000696795.3 Halyomorpha halys
ATTATAAGGTATTGATTCTATTGTGCACTGTGTGTGTATAGTCGAAGGCGCCAAGTGCGCGTTGATACTATGTTGAGCGGGGAGGGTCCGCTTTGCTGGTGGTGGTGATATTATATTTAGGTTGCAGAGCCCAAACCTCTTCCCACGGTAAAAACATTTACCAAGGGGACATCTCCTTGCCATCTCCCAGGCCAGGTTAAGTGAGCTACAACAGTGTATATATTAATCCGTTCTGTTTGTTTCTGAATTTCGTTTATCTAGGGAAACTAAAGAAATTTTATATATGCTCATGTCGTGAATGAAATTTCTTCCTTTATTTTATCCATATTTACATTCCTAATAAGCGTTTCAAAGTGTTTTCCTCGTCTTTTTAGGTTCTTATATTTTACTTCTAATTCGCACATTACCTATATCAATAACACTTCATTTTAACCTATTCATATTTCAACTGAAATATTTAGTAATTATTGATTATATAGTCGTTTAAGTTTTAAGACATGTGTACTTCAAAATCACCTAAACTATGAAAACATTAGCGGACAATCAAATATCATGTGACAGCAAAACAATATACGGAAATGTTTTTGGCTAGCTGCGTTTCTACGGCTAATGGCTGTTCCAGAAACAGCATCTAATATGTATCACTATTTGTTCCTAATTGGAACCGAACTACAATCTTAAAAATGTGTCACCTATTTGTTTAAACCAAGAACTAGATACCACAAACCTCCTTACTATGGTACTATGATAACTGTGTATAATTAATCATTCAATTTCCTTTCAAATTGTTTCGTGTTCACGAATTGAATAAGTTGCCACTCATGAAGTGGCATGCAGGGTTCTAAACAATAAAATAAAGTCGAATTAAAATTAGATAATATTTACATCTGAGGTATAATTGATATAAGAGAGAGCTTAATTGATTTAAGTTTGCTGAATATAATATCAGATAGATAATGCCGGATATAATTATTATTCTATTGTTTCTAATTTCTGATCCTTTTATCATTCGAAATTACATCTTGTGCTATTTACTTAATACGAGTGTGTTGCGGGTTTCGGCTTTCAGAGGCTTTGTAGAGGGGTTCCTCCGGGTCCTGGGGCTTCCTGCTCACCAGACTTGTTTCACTTGTCCACGGCCCTCTCTTGACTCTACTCCTTCGAAAGATCTCTTCAGAGACCCTCTTCGTTCTTCCTCATCAGCCTTGCCTAGCTGGATATGTCCGATCTGTTGAATGGCCCCCAGATGCAAACCTTTATCACCTGCTATTTATTATCTCTGTCGCGAGATTGGTATTAAATAAGTGTGGTCTCAAGAGTTTAGACAATACATATTCACGGTTCTCCATCAATAAAATACCATGGAACACTGAAAAAAGGATCTAGTGAAGTTACTTAGTATTTATATATTAGCTATTTAATCAACTTTATTTAAAAAAAAGTTAAGGGATTTTTTTCTGTCGAGCAGTGTCACCACTCATTTATTAAATTTAAAGAGTCAGAGAACTTCTAGTTTTATTTGGTAAAGATCATAATTAATGAATTTATGATACAATGTTTATGTTTTCTTCTATAAATAATTTGTGCTGCCGATGCAATTTTAGAAATTGGATCCCTTTCAGGAAGGAGGGGGCTGAAAAATTGAAGAAATATATTAGAATTTTGACGAGAATATCACTGAATTTATAGGAATCATAAGCATTAAATTGTGTTGAGACACTTTATTTTTTCATGATTACTAAAAACTTATTTTTGGTACTTATACTTCTTCTAAAATAATCCATTCAATTATGTAATAATTAATTTCGTGTAATGTTCAATATAAACGATCCTACCTAAACAGTCGATTAAAGGAAGTGCTGCACAGGTTCCACCAGTTATCATTGATAAATATTTTTTTTTTAAATCAAAACATTGCCTCGTGGAGAGGTCTCAGAGAGATAATGATAAGTAAATATTCATGTTAATGTGTTCAATACAAGTAAGTATTTAGTTATCTTTGGTTGTTTAGTTCAAAATGATACATTATCCTCTCATAGAGATATTCTTAAGATAAGAGATTGTTGATAGTTCAAGATAACGTTATTGAAATTCTGTTCTAATATCGTGAAACATTCCTAAAACATCGATTCGTGCTTTGTCATCTTCATCATTATCTGTTATTTACATTCATCTCTATCGTGTAGTGTCGTCTCAAGAGTCTCGACAAAACGTATTCACGGCGTTTCCAAAAGGTTTCAAGACAGTTGTCTGCACCAGAAATGTATAAAACGCTTTTTTCAATTAAATTAAATTCTTAAGTATAAGACCCTCTGACATCATCACACCACTATCAACTTTTTTTTTTATTGTTCATAGGCTTTCAGGAACTCTTCGTGTAGATGGCTTTAAGGGACCCAGTCGAAGTTGTTGGGGTCGTATCAAATTGCTTCCCTTTCAGATCTCAACGATTCGGGGAAACCAAAAGAAGTCGTTGGGTGCTGAATCGGGGTTGAAGAATATATATATATTCCGTTGAACTTTGCTAAAGTTTTCGCAGCTGCTAGCGACGCATGGTCATGGCCATGACGCATGGTCAAGGTGTAAAACTCAGTCAACTTTGATCACTAGGCTGACTCGGCGTAGTCGATCCTTCAAATGGTGGATCACTCTGACCTGTAATAGTCAAGTCGGCAGTAAAAAGTCTGGTGATCACTACTTTGGTATGAACACAGGAAAAATAAGTGTTGAATGTAGTAGCCGAAGTTTTGGCCAAGTTTAACGTGGTAAAACTTTCGCAACCACCCTATAGCCTCGATCTAGCTCCCAGCGTTTTCATTTTGTATCACCGAATTAAGAAAGACCTCATTGGGAAGCGATTCCGACGACAACTTCGTCGAGGTCTCTTAAAGCCTTCTGAGCAGTGTTCCCAGAGTGCCTATGAACATTGAAAAAACGCTGGCAGCGATGTGTAGATCCCTGAGGGTCATCTATTGAAGACTAAGTTCGTTGTATAAAAATGTTTAATACATTTTTGGTTTTGAAACTTTCTGAGCACATCATA
>NW_027109899.1:3108-22704 GCF_000696795.3 Halyomorpha halys
ATAAAGTAAATCATATTGGACATAATAAATAATAACGCTGTAAAACGAACAAGATATAAAGAATGTTATATAAATAATTCTGTACCACTACAACCCATGAAGTGTCAGGGGGTTCAGAACTTTGTAAGGTAGTACTGTTTTTTGAACAACCATTACACACGGACGTTATTTGTTTAAGATTACGCTCAACCGCCAGAGGTTTCCACAACTAAGGGTACCCACTTTAAGAGGCTAGATGGGCTCCGGAAGAGCTACGGAACTCATATGGTTGATTCACAACAACAGTGGTAGTAAAAATAATTCTGTGCCACTGCCGGATTCAAACCTGGGTCCCAGCAGTTAGCATAGCGCTTTACTCACTGAGCTACTTCGCTCCCTATGTGTATATATATTCTAATATTATTCGACTTATTATGTCAAATAAGTAAAAAAACATATATTTCCGCTCTTAGAATTGACAAATGGGATGGTTCTCCTTCCGAAAAAAAAGACGGTACAACTGAAAACAGTCTTTCACCAAATTCCCCTACATTTTTTCCTTAAGTTAAGAATATATTTCAAATAGATGTCTTATTTTTTTACCTGTTTCTTGATGCCCTGCCTCCCATCATTTGTTTGTCAACTACTATCTGATTCTTTGTTTTATAGAATTTTTATGCAATGATTAAATCTAAAGAAATAGAATAATTTCTAAAAATCACACTAATGCTGGGACACAGTGCATTACTTCTAGCTTGCACATTGCACATGTGGATTACATTGTAAAATTATTTATGGGGCAAAATCTCTTGATTTAAAGCCAGAGAAATACTTTAATAGACTAGTTAAATTCTTAACATCATTCACAGATAGTAACATGGTCTTTATTTGTATAAATTAAGTAACAATAAAATAAATAAAAATCAAACATGAAATTGAAAAAAAAATGCACGTAACCAACAAGATGTTTATTACAATAACAAATTAATACAAATACAAGTTCTAAAAATGTACAAATTATCTCTCTTCCTCTTCATTCTATAAAAGCAGAAATACATTTGCATAAAAAGTGTTTCCTTACAACTCGGTACATAAGTGAGAGGAAAAAAGAAAAAAAAGTCGTTGACTATAAATACATGTTGTTTTTTTAAATGCTACAAAAACTTTTGTTAACAAATTAGGTTTACTATCTGATTGGGCTGCCCCCTATGATCAGGCCCTTATTAAAACTAAGCTATAACAACTCTAAAATAACTGCATTTAGGAGCTAATTAATCTAATTTATATTTTTCTTCATAGAATTCTATTAAATCATCAATGTAGTTTTTTGAGAGCAGATGCGATACAACTTCGCAGATCACTTTTTCTCCTTCTTCTCCAGCGATGGTTACAAATCTAGCAACTTTTTCTTCTAAACTCAAATCTGCGTAGTCACTTTTTGTAACTGGATGGTGATCCATTATTGAAGGAAGAAACCATGAGCATATCATGTATCCATATAAGGCTCTTTTACCAAAATGCTTCATGTAATCATCAAATCCAGGAATCATTACATCACTGGGTAAACTGTTTTTTAAATTAATCCAGTACATTTCAAGGACAACATCCCAATATCTTTCCCTGAAAGACGATGTAGTATGCATATATAAAAAGAAAAACAAATCTATAGCTGGGCTAGAATACTGAGACAGTTGAAAATCCAGAAAAGCACAATCTACTGGAATTCCCGATCCGTCGTATTTGTACAATATATTATTATTGCAAAAATCTCCATGGCATATGACGGGATATGGCTCTTCGGGATATGAAATCATTTTTCTTATTTTGTATGGAGATTGCAATAACTTTAAAACTTTTTTGAGATTATCGTAAAGAGGTAACAATGGTTTTATACCCCTTTCCATTGTTGCAAAATGAATTACTTCTAGCCTATTTTGAACTGAAGTGGGCAAAACTACTTCCTTTAATTTATCCTTAATTCTATAAAAACCGTTTCTGTCTCTGTTTTTAAATATATATGACAGTGAATGAAATGCTGCGAGTTTCTTTATAACTAGAGAAATATGATCAAAATCGAGGAAGATCTTATGTGATGACGGAACGTAATTTTGGCTTTTCATGTTTTCTAAAATAAGTAAGTCTCTGTTTGGATTTGTACTAGAGTTAGAAATCCCATAAAACATCTTTGGGTACATTTTTTTGTCAACCCCAAGACTTGGAAGAATATCTTTATACATATTTACCTCGTTATCAAACATCACATTACAGTTACGAGCTTCCCTCGGGGTAGGGTCAATGCACGGCAGCTTTACAACTATTGAAAACACTTCTTTCTTTTCCTTCTCTTTTACGGTTAGTGAGAAGAATCTCAAGGATGAGGCAAATTGAGCACTGATGTTTACATCTTTATCAGGCTGCAGATCTATATAGGTCACATTACCAAAATACCCTTCATCAATGATATCTGAAATTACTCTATTAAAATTCATTACCGGACAGGCATTCACGCAGACATACTGACCTTGAAATATCCCCTCTCTGAAAGTTTATACCAAGTAGCCTTCGAATATCTCTTATGGGCGGGATATCCACTGTATTGTGTGTGTTACTGGTTCAAAATAGAAAATTTTGTTTTTTCACTTAAAATGTATTATTTATCTCTAATGATTTTGAAAACAATGTTCTAAAGTCCATATTACGAGAATAAGACATTTGAGGACAACTGTAACAAAATCACTTTGATCGGATAGCTTGCTCTAGTAGTAGAGACATAATCAGTTGGTAGCGCCCCTTGTGACGATTAAGCATACTAGTGTTCAAAACAAGAAAAAACAAGCATTGTTATCCAGTAGTATTAACGTTTGTGGAAGGTTAAAACAGATTGTGACTTCGGACGCAGGGAAAGATTTCAAAATTAATTTAAATGTCTTCTTTGTATGATTGTATATATCCCTTATACAAATCACCACTACATGTACTACAGCGTAACAAACTATCTCAACATAATTTACCGTTTATGATTTATTAAAATAAGATTTTGTTTTCTACTTTAAATACTTAGGAAACAATATTTTTTTTATTTGAGAAATTGGAGCTTTTTTTTTACATTTTTCTAATAAAATTCACATTACAAGGCAATAATGTTCCATTCCAATGACATAAAGTATATAGCTTTATGTGTTATATACTGTCAATTATTTACTTTATAGGACTAAAACTCATTTTCCTTCTCATTCTTACTTTTTCAGTGAGTACACTCATGGGGAAAATTTTTGGTTAGTAGAATTAAAAATTTTGCATTAACACTGTTAACATAGCATTAAGAAATGCACAGAAATTCTTATTTTATTGAGACTGTTCTCACATACCCTTAACCAAAATGATTTTTTCTTATAGTTTAAATACTTCAATCGATAACTCTTTAAAGAAAAAGGAGTGCCTTAGAGCAGATATTAGGTGAAAAAAAAAGGGAAAAAATTATGTTAGAAAGTACAAAGAATTAACATTTTTATTCCAATATGATTTTTAGTTTATAACTTTTATTTCAGGTTTATCCACCTTCCTTTTATTACTACAAGATGGGAATTTTAAAAAATCTTACCAAGTACAAGCCTCTGAATCGACCCACTGATACTCTACTAGTAACACCAAAAATATTTGAAGGGAAGGCTTCCAAAGCCATCTATCCTCTAAACTCTAATTTAAATTATTAGTAAACTTTAGGAAAATTAGTTAAATCGAGTAAAATTGAAAAAGTGGCTAAAATTGAGAATCGGCTGGAAACTCTCCCTTCTCACTCAAGGTTAGCCTGATTTAATGTTCACTGATTTGGATTCGATTTTTTACAATAAATATTTTTTATATGCTGTTAAACCTCAAACTCATGAACCACTATTTTTACTATTCAGATATAGTTATTAACCATTTCTAAGCAACTTCAGGATTTCCAAATTGAGTTTGTTTGAATATAAGAAGATGGTCAGGGTTGCGGTCGAAAATGGAACAAATAGTTTATAACTATTTTAATGTCCGACGTTTCGCCCCACTTTGGAGGGCTTCATCAGGGCTAAAAAGATACAAAAAAAACTGAGAATATTACAACAATAAGGTAATTTAAGCTAGGATAAATATTATGTAATTTTTTATGGTCAACTATATATACATATATATATTTTTGGTTGAAACATTGACTTAATTCCTTTTTATAATTATATATGTTGGAGGGTTATGTTTGGTCTCTGAAGCTAAGCAGTTTTAACCTCAAATTTAATCACCTTACACATGTTGATCATACATCTGTCATCAATGAATTTATATTAATATCACGTCAGATTTTAAAAAACAATTCCATGAGGCTGTCTCAGCTTGTATGGTCTGATCATATAGGACTATTGGAAGTAACATATTTGGACCTATATCATCTTTAAGTACCTTGCATATTATTTAATATATGTTTTCAATACTTTCAATCACAACATTGTAGTTTTTTTACTAGTATTATATATTTAAAGTTATTGCTTCATTTTTACCAATTTTCAATTATAAAATTTTATTAGTAGTAGTGGTAATCCCAATTTTTTGGAATTTTTCTGTTTCTGGCCTATAACTTTTAAATGCTGCATCCCACTGAGATCTTTATTTTATAAATACTTGCATAAAATTATTTTTTTTTTAAAGAATCGAATGAGTGCCTAACATTATAAATTCAATCAAGGAATAGGGTCAAAATCGACCGTGCAAAACCAAAAATTTTTATTTATTTTATCAAGAAATTTAATAGTGATTTTAAAAGGATGGTAACATTGAAATGGCTGTTAATTAAAAATTTCAAGAATAAAATTTATAAAGCATCAACATTTTTCTTTTTAAATAAGTTTGAAAACGTCCTACTCCCTATCGAAATTTCAATTTAACTATATCAACATTTGGTAAATTCTTTTAATAAGTTAAAAAATGATAGTAGTGAGTAATTTGCAATAATAAATATTTTATGCATGCATGATATGGTGAAAAATTGGTTTGCTAGGGAAAATTTTGGAAAATCTGGAAAAGTTAGGTAATTTCATTGAGCTACTTTGCTAGACAGTGTGTTGATTACCTTTGTAATATTTTTTCCATCTAACAATAACCATTTCTTCTTAATTATACATAAGGATTTAAAACAATTTTTACTTTGTCTATTCTTATTAATATCATCTATTATTATCTGTTTACTCCTCCATACACAACACTGTACCACTTCAACTTGAGCATATCAGCTCTAGTCTATTTTTTTATATTGTTATATCTATATGTTATATTTGTTTTGATACTGTTATACAGCTTGTTTCCTACCAACTATTAAATTTCATACATTTTTTTTTTCATTTTGTATTATCTTAACTGTATTTTATTATAGTTAAGCATTATTTCATTAGATTCTTCTATTTAATTAAGATTTTAATAGTCATATTTTTAATTTAATTAAAATTTTTAGTGCCAGTTTTATCACTCATCAGTTAGCTAGAGTTTTATTTTTGGTTGTATAGACAGCTTTTAGCTTTTACTTTTGATTATCTACTAAGGGGTTATTAAAAATTGATTTATGGTTTAATGTAATGCTGTGTTGAGGCTTTAGTTTTCTAATTAGGATTTTTTACAATACTACAATGTATATACCTAAAGGCCAATGTTTATGGGTCTTTCACATTCTTTCACTCCTTTTAAAAATGTAAAAATATTGTTTTCTTGAAAAACACTTTCTATTAACTATAAACACAACAGGCGCCTTTAGTAGTATTTCCTTAATTGAAAAAGTAAATTGTATTTCAAAATTTAAATTATTTAAACTATGTTTTTAGATCGAAATTTTGGATTAGGTGTATGGAATTGACCCTTTACATAGATCTGCTTTCTGCTTCTATTTTTGGTTCCAACACTGGAGCCTTTCTCCAAATTTGACATTATTTAGTTGTCATTATATTTCAAAAATTAAAGACGGGTTTTCCAATTTTTTATTGACTTCAGGTGATGCTAATTTATATTTTTTTGAAGCAGGCACACGCTCAATATGTTAGTTTTTATAATATTGATTTTTAAAAAATACTTATTTTAGGGAATGAAATATTCTTACAACGAAAATACCATTCTTCTCCTAATCATAAAAAAAAGAAAGAAAAAATAGGGTGTGTAAGAAGTTTATTAAATTCGCAGATGTGAGTGGGTTGAACATCCGATTTTTTTTTGTTTTTAATTAATGCAAGAAATACTTAAGAACCATTTTAGGTCTATCAATTTAATACCATTTTTTTATTATTTATAGTTTAAGAGAGCGATCATTAATCCACTAATGGTATTAACAGTATGTTCCAGAGGACATTGGAACACAGGAAGAGAGGAGTATAGTTTAGGATCGTATGTGCTCTCACTAAACTTAGGTTTTATAGTCTTAGCATTAGCTAGACTAAAATTTCCGACCTAGCAGTTAACAATAAGACGTGAACTATGACCATCAGACAAACTCTTAAATTACTGTACCTACTATTTCTTCTAAATACTTCGATTGTACAAATGTAATAACCATGTCATGTGTTGAAATATTGTTAAATGTATTTATTACTTGAATGAATAAAGATTACTATAGAATCTTCTGTTCCACTAAAAGCTACCGTTTTAAAAGTAGCATCTCTCGAATGCGTTTCATCACATCATAGTATCACTAAAACCAGAGTGTGAAACCCTAAAGGATTCACTTCGCCAGGAAACAGCTAGTAATAATATACATTAGTGAATCAGTACGTTCTAGTTCTATTTTTTGGATAAATATATTATGTTATTAATCCATTCTGCCTTCTCTGAACCTCTTCTCCTTCCCTGGATCTTAGTCCTTTCGTCAGCACCTATAGCGAATACCTGAAAGACTGGCTAACCCTTCACGACCGTAAGCTAATACCTTACTGAGTGGTTTCCATCCTAAAAGTATTTACAGCGAATACCCGTTAAACTCGCCAACATTCTTGTCAAATCATCTCCCTAACCCATTGAACATGCATTGTCAAGACCTCCTGATTGAGAGTACCCACCTCTTAATTTTATGCCAGGACCTATTTTACAGAACCACTTCGACAATTGGTGATCTCAAGCAGTGGTAATGAAGCCCGACTCGATCTCAAGAACCGGAGTAATGAAGCTCGACCCAATCTTAAGAAGCAGAGTAATAAAGCTCGACTTGGTCTCAAGAAGCAGTAATGAAGCCCGACTCGATAACATATTTTTTTCGACAATCAGTCCAACCCAACGAGATCTAAAATTAGCTGCCACGCTAATAGTAGGAAACAATCAAGAAGACAGGGAAAATGGAACAAAATATATAATGACAAGAAAGAACCGAAAGGACACAAAATGAGAGACCAGGGTCGAATCAATCATAGCTCAACCTACATCAAGGATCTGTGTCACAGATTCCACGCTCAAGTCCTTACTTACATCTCCTTGATGTTAAGATTTGTCCTCACAAATCTTAACAACATCAAGGAGATGCCATCTACAAAGATGTCTTCCCAATATCTAAAAGTATTTCAGCAGCTTATGCCTGGCATAACCAAGATGTGCTAATTCAAGAACAAGACTCTTCACTGATCCTCTAGATTCACTCTATATAGTAAAGTATATGGCTTTAGGAATTTATCATGTATAAAATGAATTAGTGTTTTTATTTTAGCTATAACAACATAGACATTTAAATATCATATTGGTATACATAACATTTCTCTGCCCTTTTTCCAGTTTGTTTTTCTTTGATATATGTATTATGTCGAGGTGGTTGTGTTAGATCTGACTCCAATTGGCAATATGAGATTCTCTATAGATAGAAGGCATTGCATGCTCAAATAGACAAGGTAGCTGGTAAGAAAGTGAATAGACAGTATGAGTGTTATGGGTGCAAACCATAAGTCCTTGTAGAATACTTACTTCACTCAACCGTAGGCGCGAAGGAGGAATGCAAGTCCGAACTGGTTACTCCTCGCCAGTCATTGTAGGAAGTAAACTTCCCAAGAAGGTACTGTTATGGAAACATTTCTAGGGTAATGATTCTACCAAGAATGCAAAGGCCAGTGAAAGGCATCTTACTTATTTGTAATTCAGTATATTCTTTTTGGTAAAGTTTATTAAAGTTATACATTTACAAATATAATAATATTGACCTGTTTATTCATAAAATTATTATATTATTTGCATTTAAATGAATAAATAAACACTAGGACAGACATATGTGGAGCTTCTGGGTGGGAAGCACTGGAGCTCTTAGTTATGACGGACGCTCTTGTGCAGCGTCGCTACAATTATATACTGTGACCAGACATTTTCTGTCCTAAAGCTGGACGGACACTCACATCATAAGAACAATGTTCAGGGTCTGGGAACTTTTTGTATTAATTTAAAATAAAAAATCAATCCCTAAACATTACACAATTTTATGGTTCGTTTATCATTTGTCTCTGTAGTTTTGGAACTTTGAATGAAAGTCCTGGCAACTTAATTTATAATTGATTTTTGTAAGTATTTACTTATTATTGTAAGTATTTATCTCACAATTCTCAAGAATTATGCTGATATGTATTTATTTTGAAAAAAACAAATTGAGAGCTCGTAAAGGTTTAAATTTTCTATTTCTTAATCCAACCAGTTTTATGCTTTAACTGTAAATTGGTACAGTTATAATTGCAATGAATTTAAAACTTAGAAAAACTAAATAAGGATTGATAAATTAGTTGTCTTAGACATTTGGAGAGGTTCTTGATTTTAGATTTGAGGAAGGTTGAATTTATTTCATAATCTTCATAGAAGATATGATAACACTCCTGATTTGTCCTATTAATTACCTTTTCTCATAAACAAATACAAGGTCGCTTCCTTTTAAGCATATATTTCACAATAGAAATAAAAAATATAAGTGCTTACTGTGCGATTAAACGTATATATGTCCGGTTATCATACCAGAATCTTCCTTTAATATTTAATATCCTCTATATTTTGAAGTTCCTGAAAGTTCTGGGAAATTTTCTTCTAAATTTAAATTCACTAACCTCTATTTCAATCAATTTTTCACTCCAAACAAAATAAAAAGTTCCTTTAATTTTGTTTATTATAAAAGAAATAAAACTTTCTCATCATTAGCAATAACAAACTATAAATAATAATAAAATATCAAAGAATTTTATGAATAAATAAAGGTCGTGTGTCTGTGTACGTGAACAGCTTATCTCAAAAACGGAAAGTATATTTAGTGCAGGTGGTATGCCTGGGGTGTTACAATTATTTTATCGATAAAAGTGCGTTCGATCATATCAGAATTTACTCATTTTTCTCAAATATAGTTTTAACGATTTCGATTAAGCTTAGTATTTCAACGTATGGTCAAGTGGTCTTTAATATGAGCAAGGTATTATCCTCATTGAAACAAACAGTTGGGAAGTATCTTTAATTTTGTTTATTTGAAATAATTAACCTCCTCCCTCTGTTAGTACTAATAAAGAACAGATTAATATGAACTATGAATGAATTTAATTATTAACTACTGTTTGTTGACCTGTCAATAACTGGTGCACTTGCCTTAAAGGATTTTACCCGACCGGCGAAGACAAGAATCAAGATGAACTGGGAAATTGGAAATAGTTGAGGGCCCCGATTTCTTATGGTTAAATATTATGAAATGTATTGTACATATAGTCTGCTGTATTATAGCCAGTAACAAAGTTATATATTTTGTTCACACCTCAAAGAACCTTCTAATACAAAATTTCATAGCAACAGAAAAAAATATATATTAATAAACTTTACCGAAACCAAACATTTATTTTTGTATTGCACCAAAAAAGGTAAGGAAAGTTGTGTATGTGGGCATACAAAATATTTAAAAGCAAATTATATATTTGTTATAAACAAATTATTAATTTATGAAACAATAATTTTGTACCAGTTTCTTTGGTAGTAAATCTTTAAACAATGGCTGCACTACTTTCAGTATTATCTCAAGTATTGGTACAAAATACAAATATTTCCCAGATCACACATAAATCCATAACTGTACTTTAACCATTCCTAAAATTCTGTGATTCCATCTATCCCCCAGAATAACCTTGGGCTCCTCATATCCTCACTCAGTTCCCCCACTTTAACTAAAGTTGCTTCATATACATAAGAGACCCATGAATTGCTTGATAAGATATCTTAACCAGGTATTCTCATATCTCCTGTAGGTAAACTGAGTTGAAGTGATTTTATTCTACTTCCCCAGGCAATACTTCCATGGTGTTTTCTCATTCAAGTCTTTAAAGAATAAAAAAAACCTAGCTACATCCTACATCTCCTCACACTACATTCATCCATCGATTCATTAAATACTAGATCCCAACCAATTGATTTATATATGCCCTACCATAGAATCGACTGCTTCAGTAAATTATTTATCATGCTTCCAACCTCCTTCCGGAATTCCTTCTTCATCTCTATTCACCAATCCTCATCCCTTTTTTCCTTTAATCAACACCTGTTCCTTCACCTACTAAATAATCCAACTTCTATGTCAATGTAAACAATGTCTATAACCATAATATTGATTACCACTATAAATTGTAATTTCGGACCATATACCACAACTTTTTAAATATTTGCCAGACAATCAATCATAAAGTGTGAACCATATATTTATTAGTAGGGTCTTTTATCCCAGAATAAATTATTTTTTCATTTCAAAATATAATTAGAATTTTAGATGGAACACACCAATCACATATAAACACAAAGATTGGAAAACTCAATTTTTATCTTGTAAAAACTCAAATTTAAACCTTTAAAAAATTAAAAAGATACTATGTAGAAAGAAGTATTTAAAATATTCTTCAAACCTTCCATCCATGCCTTCTAATATATCTTCATGTTTCACCTACACATTTTGTTATGCAATATCCTTTTTTTTCTTTTTTACCTTAAAAACTCCTTATTTAATATACTACTATAATTTTTATATAGACTTTAAATTATTTTATTTTTTCCCATCAAGATATTAATTGTAATATTACGTAAGAAAACTAATATATTTTAAAGTTCTTTCATTATTGAATGAAAAATAAACATCTAATTTAAAGCAAATAAATTTATTTTCGTTATGAGCAACACTTAGTGGTTAATGATTTTATGGTGTTTTCAACAATATATAGTTGAGATCATTAGACTACCATAAAAGTTGTCTTTAAACTGAATTAAGAATCACATATTTTTGAGTTGAACTAAATAAAAAAATTATAACTTTTTATTTAAGTGTTGATAAAACACTGAAATTAAATTATCTTATTTATTAATTATAATATATAATGTAAGGAATACAATCAGAGGAGGGACAAAGTATTAAGGGACATAGGCCCTCTGTGGCCGCGGTGCATTTTCCAGGGAAAAAAATAGGATACAATCACAGAGTTATAAATTAATAATTTGTGTACAAGCTTACTTATTATGGCAGAACATAATAATGGAAGTTAACATTCACAGCCCCTTGTTTTTATTTTAATAAATAAGTATATAGTTTATCCACTATTAATGAACTATTGATACTGAACACTTTTCATAGATGAATAACAACTTAGAATATAATAATTATTCTATTACAATTTAAATGTTGCATTGAATAAAATTACAGAGGAAAATGGTAAGAAAAAGTAACTTGAAATCGAATAGTGCTTATCAACAATACATATACAAAATTAAGAATAAAAAACTATGAATTAATATTGTATTTTTTTTCATCACAAAGTTCCAAAAACTTCTGTACATAGTTCATTTTTAAAAGTTCCAAAGCCATGTCACAAATTATTTTTTCTACTTTTTCTCCACCAGCATTTTGAAATAATTCCATCTTTTCTTCCATAGTTAGGTCCTTAAACTCTTTTCGTTCCTCAGCTACAGTGTCATCTATCAAGAATGGAAGGAACCAAGCACTTATGAGATATCCATAAATTGCTCTTTTTTCAAGATGTTCTAGAAACTCTTGAAATGATGGTATGCTTGTAGGGACATTTTTTCTTAAAGTATCCCAATAAAGTTTAAGAATTTCAGCCAAATATTTTTCTCTGAAATCAGAGGTTGTATTAAAATATATAAAAAACATTAGGTCAACAGCAGGACTAGAGTAAAGTGATAGCTGAAAATCAAAAATAACACAATCAACTGGTTCATCTGTTTCTGAATACTTGAAAAGTATGTTGTTATTACAAAAGTCCCCATGGCATATTACAGCAAATGGTTCTTCTGGTTCATTAATCAATTTTATTAACTTAGTTATATGTTCAAATAAAGGTAAACATTTTTTTAAATGATCCGAAGATTTTTTTTTCAATGCTGCTTCAAAACCTCTTTTCAATGAAATACTTCTCAAAATATTGAATTCTTGTAACATTGATTCACTATATTTCACTTCTTTCAGCTTATTTACAAGTTGATCAAACTTTTTTCTATTTTCGTTTTTTAGTGTATAAGAAAGTGAATGAAACTCAGCAATTTTTTTTATTGCAAGTGAAATATGGTCAAAATCAAGAAAAACCTTTGGCTTGGAGGGCACAAAATCCTTATTTTTTAAATTTTCAAGAATAACAACATCACTTTCTGGATTGAGACCTAATGTAGCAATTCCATAATACATTGTTGGTAATTGATTCCCTTCATAACCAAGAGCAGGAATTATTTCTTTGTACATAGTCACTTCATTGTAAAACATAGCATCGATGCTGCGCAATTCTCTTTCTTCAGGGTCCGAAGTAGGTATTTTAACAACGAGTGGAATCACTTTTTCGCCAGAAGAATTTTCCAGGACTAAATTGTGAAATGCTAAAGATGATGCAAACTGTGCACCTATTGCAGTATCATTGTCTAATTTCAAATCCACGAATTTAAATTCACCAAAAACACCATCTTCAACAAGCGAAGAGATGAGGGTAACGATATTCTCTCCCATTGTTGATCACAAACTGACTTGAGTCGAGTAGTCCCTACCACCGCTATCTAATTAAAATATTTACCCCGTCCTTGGTTAAGACTTGATTACATCACAACTTTAATGGTGCCAAATGTAAGAATATTACGCCTCCTAAGGACATTTCGAATAAATTGATCCGCACCTAAAGCTTCTACTAGAATAACTTCAGTTCTTTGATTTTATAATTATTTCTTTAAAAACCTGTTTTGGTTAATAATGAAAACGTATTTAATAATATTAATACACCATTTCATATTTTTTTATTTACTACAATTAGATTATTTCTGACATACAGCGGGTTAATCTACAGGTAACCAGTAGGGATTTCACACATTGATGTAATTATCTGTAAAACCGTTCATTTAATCGCAAAAGTTATGAGAATAGAAGGTGTACGGAATGTTATTTTGCAATAATTTGGAATATCTTTAATGAAAATCTATTGAGCCGTTCTCCAGAAATTCATGCTTCTTTCTCTGTTCTGTTCAAACTCATTTCAATGTTAATATTAAGGATCCCAAAATATATTACTGTTCTAAAAAGTAAGAGTGAATATAAAATTGATTTAACTTGGTTAATTTTCTAATATGTTTTCCAGTAATTTAAAAAAAAAAATTCTTTTAAGGATAACAGTAAAATATAACGTTTGATACAAATAAATAATTTTTAATGATATAATGCTGAAAGTTGTTTATTAAAAACTAAAGTAAACAGTAAATATTATTTATTAGAATATGTAATATTTACAACAAAAAAGTGATTGATAATTTATAATAATTCAAAAAACCAATATCAACAACAAAATGTGAGCAGGCTTTGAGTAATTCTAACATTTTTTTTTCAATCCCCTTACCAAGCCATTTCTGGCATGCAGGGTGCGCTAGCAACTCTCAACTGTCAAATATAGCTTACCGGATGCCACGCCTACGAAAGGAATATATCCTGTCTTCTGGCTTACTCGCCCTGGAAGCGTACTCGAGTTCATTCTCTCTACAATGAACTATTTGTGTCCCTGGCTGATTGTAGGTCTTTACTGTTAATATATGATATGAAAAAAGTCTTTACTTAGGGGAAGGACAGTACTAATACAAACTCACTCATTTGGAATAGTCGTTTTATTACAGTAACAGATAATTCGATTTCCTCATAACCCTGGAGTGTCTCAGGGTTAACTTTCACATACTATAAATCTCCTTTCAACGACATAAAAAGAGACACAGAAAAAAATCTTTGTCTGCATTCTGGTAATACATTTTAAGAGATGGCTGAGGAAATTTGATTATTTGGAAAGGAGTAGTCTGTATTTTGTGTCAGTCTATTGGTGATGGTGCTCACCAGGTATGTTGATTCAAATAATTTAGTTACTTGTACTCAGGTGAGTCTAAGTCTGTTTGTGTGTGTCTGCCTCCTTTGTGGCTGTCCTGTAATGGGTTCCTACAGTACTGAAGGCTGTCAAAAAATTTGATGTGTCTCCTCGACATAAATTCTGTCACCTTCAGTAGTTCGAATGTCGTATGTATGTGGTCCATCTTTGCTCTTTGATGTGAAGTCTGTCTCACTATACTGTTCACTATAGCTCTGAAACTGTTGGAGTCTCTTGGACTCCTGACTGGAGTCTCTTGGCTGTTGAAGGTGCTATGTTGGTCAGCATAGGTGCCCCATTGAGCAGTGCTGGCCTCAACGCACTTTTGTTGACCATTAATTTGAGGCGAAGAGAAAGATTAAGAGAAGCTAGCAGGTGATTAAGCCTGTAAGACTTGGTCCTGACCTGCTTGATCTTCTTATTATAGTGGCGAGCTAGTGTCAGGTGTCTGTCAAGAGTGACACCCAGATATACTATGCTGCCTGCTGGTCTATTCTCAAACCCTGCCACATTATAAGTTTTAGAGAGAGAACACTTGTTCTTCTGGAAGGAGAAAATAATAGTCGGTCTTCTTGGGATTAACTGTAATATTCAGCCCTTCCTGTGGGGAACTCCACAGGTGAGTGGGTCTTCTCCAGATACCACTTCGCTGACTTGAACCCTTAATAAACAGTGCTGCAGGAATGATCTCATATTTTAGGTAAATTCAAAGTACAATTAATTATATTTGTCTATTTTGTGTTTTATGGGAATAAAGTAGGTAGTTTGAGAAACAAAATGGATTAAAAAAATGAGGTTATGAGGTTGCTAAGGTGATGACTCAACTCCCTTAGCTGACAAGGCGACTATTGCCTATTTCTTATGATTTGATATTATTTTCCGGGAAAAAAAAATCCGATTTTTCCAGTTTTCCAGATCTATACAATCCTGTAAACTTCCACAAAGGAAGGATTTCACTGTTGCATCCCCTTTTTTCCATGTTTTTCCTAATTGATTACAAATATATAGGTTATCTAATTGTCGGGTTTTATCGAAAATGTTCATTTTGGGAAAATATTTTTACTTATAAAATTTAGCCTAAAACATTTTCAATTGTAATAAATTCAAAGAATTATTTATTTATTCTTCTATTTCTTATTTTATGTGAAACAGAGGTATAGTTGTGGATAATTTAAAAAAATTCAAACATCCAATAATAATTATTGAAACAAATAAAAACAGCCAATATGCTAAAATCTCACGATCTACAAAAAATAAATAAACAATACTAATAATAATAATTACTAGTACTAGTTAGATAGTAAATAAAAAGATAAATCATGAAAGATAGTTGACTGTGGATGACTTATAGGAGGAGAAGATGGTTGGAGGTGCAGTCAAGATATAACACAAATAAGTTGAAATAACTTATTTGTATTTTATTATGACCGCACGCCCCAACCATCTTCTCCTCCTATAAAAAATAAATGAATAAAAATTAGTATAATAAATAATAACAGAAAACCAATTACAATTTTACTCCAACTGTTCACAAATTCAGTTATTCCTATGAGAAAGCTGTTTTATGGAGCTTTGAGTCTCACCTCCATTGACTTGTAAAAAAAAAATGTAATTTTTTTCTTTTCAAAAACGTTATTTTGGGTTTCAGAGGGTGGTTCTGCAAGTGGCTATAACCCTACATAAAAAAAAAAAATCAATAATTCATATGTTTGCATTTTATTATCATAAATTAGTGGATTTAAAACCCACCTACCGTGAATTCAATGATATTTATTTTTTATATTATATTATGTTCATTATATTTTAAAAACACAAAATGCCATTTGCAGATTGAAAATTTGACTAATCATTCTGGAGAAAATCAAAAAATAAATTGGAAGAGGATAGTTGACTTTATGAAGAAGATTGTAGGAAGATATTGGTTAATTATATACAGTTAATTAAACTTAAATAATGATTAGAAGTAAAAAACATGGTAAGAACAGGCTCGAACAGTAGAGTGGAAAAAGAGAAGCTGGTTTCCCACTTTGCGAAAAAATTTCAAGATTTTTTGGGTGTAAAAAAAGAAAACATTTGAAGACAAAAAAGTTCCCCTTTTCTTCCATCCCAGCACTAGTGTTATCTATTTATTTAATAATTAAAGCAAAGCATGTAAAGTACAGAAGTATCTTAAGGTCATAGGAGTATACCATGTTTTGTTTTTTTAATTTGTTTTCTGATCTGAACTAGTATCCAGTTGATAATATTACTGTACACATTGAATACACAAAAAGATTGTATTTATCTAATATGATATTGATTACTTGTGGCTTTGCAATATTGTTTTAAATAAAAAATGATTCTGTAAATTAATACAAGTTGAATTTTTCAAATTCTTTACTCAAGCGTAGTTGTAACATTATGTTCTTCCAATGGGAATATTCCGAGGATCTTTATGAAACAAAACCTAGTGATTTTAGGCTTTTGTTTACTGCACATTATGTAAATATAAAAACATTATTGGCACCAATGTCATTTGGTAAAACACATTTTTATTAGGTAACCAAATTTTAGGGTTAACACTTATCCCCAATTAATTTATAAATATTGTTTTGTTTTTTAAATGAATACACATAACAGAGAATAATGATTTAAATTAATAAAATAATAAATAATTAGGAAATAAATAGGAAAGGATAATTAAAGTTCGATCTTTTCTAAGCAATGAAAATACAAACCAACTTAAGATAGAAAATAATGAAACACTATAAATTACTTATTTTTAAATCTGTTTTACTTTCCTACCACCACAAATTAAAGAAATCATTTATTTTAGATTACAGTCAGACCTGGACTCAGACAGGTGCGACCGGTGAAGCCACACCAGGCTCGCTCTAATAGGAGTTTTGAGCTGGAAATAAGTTGAAGTTTCTGTCTCTCTGACAAAAAAAACAAATAAAGTGAACTACAAATGCTCTCAGGTTTGGATAGATTACTTGTAAATGAGTGAGGGATGTGGTAAACCTCCAAGATAAAGTTCTTTGGGTTAGCCCTGGCAGTAAAAGTTTACACAGACCCTCACAAAAAAAGCCATTTCAATTAAAAACTTTCTAAGTTTCTATTTTTTTTTTTAATGAATACTAGGCTTTGTTTTCACTTAGATTATATACACATTATATTAACATTGAATTGGCATGAAGTTTAAGCAAAAATTATTTGAAAGTTAATATTTGCTAAGTTTATCTTTATTATTAACTACTTAAATTTTACTTCAGACATTTTCAGAAAAACCTCTTCAAATATTTTATTATAAATACTACTTTAATTTATTTTTATAATAATAAATTAATTTTTGAAGAAAAGAAAATACACAAATATAATGTCATTCAGGATTACTTTTATTTGTATACTTAAATAAAATATTTAGTACTGTTTTCAATCAAATCTGCCAATGAACCTTAAATATTGAGGGATTAAATTAATAAATTTTCATTGATCATTATTATTAACTTATATAAAGATAAATACACTTAAACAATAAATTTAGGTACCAATTTCTTTAGTAGTAAACCTTTAAAAAATGGCTGCATTATTTTCAGTATTATCTCAAGTATTGGTACAAAATAAAAATATTTTCCAGATCACACGTAAATTCATAACTGTACTTATACCATTCCTAAGATTCTGTGACTCCATCCCTCAGAATAAGCTTCAGCTCCTATTATCCTAGTATCCTCTCTCAGTTTCCCCACTTCAACTACAGTGTCTACAGTCTACAGAGAGATATTTGCTTGTTCAAAGATGAGACTGAAGAAACCAATGAATTGCTTTGTAAGATTTATCTTTGGGTTTACCTGGTGCTCTCATACCTCCTATGGGTATTATGGGTTGAAGTGGCTTGATCCTACTTCCCCAGGCAATACCTCCTTGGTGATATCTTTACCAAGTCTTTAAAACAAAAAAAAAACCTACCTACATCCTAGATCTCTTCACTCTAATGTGAAAAATTTCTATAGCCATAATATTGATTACCATCATAAAGTGTGATTTCGAACAATATATCCGCAACTTTGTAAATATTTTCCGGACAATTAATCATAAAGCGTGAACTGTATATTTATTCTTAGGGGACTTTTACCCCAGAATAGAATTATTTTTTCATTTCAAAGTATAATTGATGGAACACACCAATCACTATAAACATAAAGACAAGAAAACTCAATTTTTGTCTTCTAAAAACTCAAATTTAAACCTTTAAAAAATTAAAAAGATAATATGTAGAAAAAAATATTTAAAATATTCTTCAAAGAAAAAACCCTGTTTTTCATTAAATGCTACGTAACACTTTCTTCCACACATGCCTTCTAATATATCTCCATGTTTCACCTGCACATTTCATTATGCAATATCATTTTTTCTTTCCTACCTTAAGAACTCCTTTTTTAATATGCTACTATATTTTTATATAGACTTTAAATTATTTTAATCTTTTCCATTAAGGCTTTAACTGTCATATTACTAACTATTATATATTATAACTAATATATTTTAAGGTTGTTTCATTATTAAATAAAAAATAAACACCTAAGTTAAAGCAAATAAATTTATTTTCATTATGTAGTACGCTTGGTGGTTAATGATTTGCTGGTTTTTTCAACAATGAACATGAGTAATGAGTACATCATCAGACTATCATAAAAATTGTCTTTGAACTAAATTTAAAATCATATCAATATTTTTGAGTTGAACTAAATAAAAAAGTTATAACTTTTTACTTAAATGATAATAAAACACTGGAATTAAATTATCTTATATATTAACTATAATGTATAATCTAAAGAATACAATCACAGAGTTATAAATAAATAATATGTGAACAAACTTTATTATGGCAAAATATAATAATGGAAGTTAACATACACAGCCCTTTTTCTATTTTTAATAAATAATTAGATAGTTCATCCACTATTATTGAGATATTAATACAGAACACATTTCATAGCTAAAAACAACTTAGAATATTATAATTATTCTATTATAATTTACATGTTGCATTGAATAACATTACAGAGAAAAATGGCAAGAACAAGTAACTAGAAATCTAATGGTGCTTATCAAAGCCATATCGTGTTACATTAATATACAAAATTCTGAAATAAAAACTATGAATTAACATTGTATTTTTTTTCATCACAAAGTTCCAAAAACTTCTGTACATAGTTCATTTTTAAAAGTTCCAAAGCCATGTCACAAATTATTTTTTCTACTT
>NW_027109899.1:23089-64572 GCF_000696795.3 Halyomorpha halys
ATAACACAATCAACTGGTTCATCTGTTTCTGAATACTTGAAAAGTGTGTTGTTATTACAAAAGTCCCCATGGCATATTACAGCAAATGGTTCTTCAGGGTCATTGATCAATTTTATTAATTTACTTACATGTTCAAATAAAGGTAAACATTTTTTTAAATGATCTGAAGATTTTTTTTTCAATGCTGCTTCAAAACCTCTTTTCAATGAAATACTCCTCAAAATATCAAATTCTTCTATCGCTGATTCATTATTTTCCACTTCTTTCAGCTTATTAACAAGTTGATCAAACTTTTTTCTATTTTCGTTTTTTAGTTTATAAGAAAGAGAATGAAACTCAGCAATTTTTTTTATTGCAAGTGAAATATGATCAAAATCAAGAAAAATCTTTGGCTTGGATGGCACAAAATCCTTATTTTTTAAATTTTCAAGAATAACAATATCAATTTCTGGATTGAGACCTAATGTAGCAATTCCATAATACATTGTTGGTAATTGATTCCCTTCATAACCAAGAGCGGGAATTATTTCTTTGTACATAATCACCTCATTGTAAAACATAGCATCAGTGTTGCGGAATTTTCTTTCTTCAGGGTCCGAAGTAGGTATCTTCACAACGAGTGGAATCACTTTTTCGCCAGAAGAATTTTCTAGAACTAAATTGTGAAATACTAAAGATGATGCAAACTGTGCACCTATTTCAGTATCATTGTCTAATTTCAAATCCACGAATTTAAATTCACCAAAAACACCATCTTCAACAAGCGAAGAGATGAGGGTAACGATATTCTCTCCCATTGTTGATCACAAACTGACTTGAGTCGAGTAGTCCCTACCACCGTTATCTAATTCAAAATATTTACTCCGTCCATGGTTAAGAGTTGATTACGTCACGTTAATAACGGACATTATGATTCAATTGATCTGTGTCTAAAGTTTCTACTAGGATAACTTTAATTCTGTAATTCTATAATTATTTCTTTAAAAAATTATTTTGGATAATAATGAAAGCGTAGTTAATTCTATAAATACAC
The DNA here is from genome assembly GCF_000696795.3 of Halyomorpha halys. NCBI lineage: Eukaryota > Metazoa > Arthropoda > Insecta > Hemiptera > Pentatomidae > Halyomorpha > Halyomorpha halys. The sequence goes on from NW_027109899.1 coordinate 24,123, forward strand.
CATTTCATTTATTTCTTTACCCCAAATAGATCATATCTGGCATACGAAGGATTAAAAAACCTACTCTGACCAGTGTAGTGCCATAGCCCCACTCTCCTAAACAAAAATGCCGATAAGAGGTGGAGATTAAGCCACGCCCCTTGAAGGCATCTTTACGTTGAAGTTAATAGAGATTTCGCACATTGATGTAATTATTAAAACCGTTCTTTAATCGCAAATGTGAAGAGACTAGAAGTTTTAGTAAATGTTATTTTGCAATAATTTGGTATATCTTTAATGAAAATCCCTCGAACCATTCTCCAAAAATTCATGCTTTTTTTCTATGTTATGTCCAGATCATTGACCTAGTGAATATAAAATTGTTTTAACTTGGCCAATTTTTTAATTAACGTGTTCTAGGAACTATAAATAAAGAATTAATTTATTGTAAGGAAAATATTAAAATATAACATTTGATATAAATAAATAATTGTTACTGATATAATGCAGAAAGTTGTTTATTAAAAAAAAAGTAAAACAGTAATCATTATTGATTAGAATATTTTATATTTACAAAAAAAAAATTGATTGATAATTAATATCAATTCAAAAAACTGATACCAACAACAAAATGTGAGCAGGCTTTTAGTCACTCTCAACACTTTTTCAACCCCCCCGCCTAGCCGTTTCTGACATGGGGTGCGGAAGTAACTCTCTACTCTCAACTGTCAACTGCCAAATATGGCAGGGGTGGCCAACTTTTCTATATATAATAACTACTTTTTATCTTAAAAATGTGTCCTGATTGACTTGTCATAAACGTGTAAGGGGAAAGAAGGGGTGTAAAATGCAAACATTATTTTGCTAAACAGCTTGACCAATACTTGACAGTTAATTGTTTTATGGTGTTTTCAACAATACACAGTAAATCAGTAGGCTATCATTTATCAGAAATCAATTTTCTTTGACTTATTTGCCGTTTTTTAGAGTTGAACTAAATAAAAAGTTTTAAAACAATTTTAATGGTCATAAAAAAGTATTTTATATTAACCTTAATATAGGATACATTCAATAAGTTATAAATTAATAATATAATGTAAAGACTTAATTAGCCTGGCAGAATATAATAATTGAAGTTAACATAGCAGTCTTTACTGTATAATCAAATAAGCGAATATTTTATGTACAAAATGTACTGGTAAAACGTGATAAATTAACACTTAATTTTTTTTATCATAAAAATCCCAAAACTCCTGTAGATAGTTAATTTTCAAAAGGTCAAAAACAATCTCACAAATTTTCTTTCTGCTTTTTCTCCTATACCGTTTTGAATTATTTCTATTTTGTCTTCAATATTTTTCGTTCTTCATTCACAAAGTCATTGAGCAAGAATGGAAGGAACCATACACTTATGAGATATCCCAATATTGCTCTTTTTTTCAGTGTGTTGAAACTCTTGAAATGATGGTTTCCTTTTAGGGGCATTTTTTCTTAGAGGGTTGGAATTAACCTTAAGAATTTCAGCCCAATATTTTTATCTGATATCAGAAGTTGTATTAATATATATATTAAGTCAATAGTAGGACTTGTACAAAGTGATAACTGAAAATAAAAAATGACAGAAACAACTGGTTCATCTGTTTCTGAAAGGATTTTTGGAAAAAGTAGAGTGGGAACACCGTTCCCGCCCCACTACACCACTGCAGATACTAGGGGTATTCATGATCTTTAGTTTAACATGTTAAATGGAAACACTTATGTTAAATGGAGAAATATTTCCTTCTTTTACCAATTTAAAACGATATAACATGGTTGAGAGGCTGTTAATAGGTCTGTTAAAGGGAGAATGACGTCACGCAACAGACCAGCTGAGCTTGTCACCGTTTTATTTGTTGGGTTAGGTTACTTACTCGTAGTTTGTGTCTTTTTCTTTTTTTCTTTTGTCTTGTGTTTTGGACTTTTTAAAAAATATAATCAGTAGCCTAACTTTTCACTTATTTTCGGCATGTTGTAATAAATTGCTATAATAAAAACTTAGAGGTAAACAATTACATGAAATTTTGGCAGGGAAGGTTACTAAACAAGCTGCTCAGAAAATCCACTAGGAGCTCTTAAGCTCTCCTGCTTACAATCCTAAACTTATAACATTAAACATGGTAAAACATTTTACATTTAACACAGTATTATGAATACCTACTAAACCATGATAAAGTGTGTACCTGTTAGGTTTCATTGCTTAATTTAAAATCCCCTTAAATTTCTACCATCTTCAACAAGCGATGAGAACACGTTGGTGAAATTTTCAACTTTTATTAATCACAAACTGATTTGAGTTGTTTCCCACCACCAATGAGTAATTTAAAATGTTTACCCCATCCTTGGTTTGGATTTATGTTATTAAGTGTTTTCCACTATAACTATGGACAGACAAGTTACATAACATTGATTACCAAAACTACACAAATAAACGAAACTTATTTATTTGTGCCGACGTTTCGACCTTAATTTCAGGCCTTCATCTGGGACTCAACAAAGATACAGTTAAAAGTAGGCTTTTAAAGAATCATATCTATGTTCTGAAATTATTACATGATTGATTTATTTAGTTAATCAACTTAAGTAAATGACTTGGTAAGAACAGCCATATGTCTGGACGGAGAGAGTGGGAGAGAGATAAGGTGGGTTTCCACTTTGTGAAAAAAAATTCTCTATTTAAAGAAATTCCAAGGTTAGGAGGGGGAAAAAAAAGAGAAAATGATCTAAAACGAAAGAAATCTTACCTTTTCCTCCAGCTTAGCATCTTGTTTCAGTAAGGGATCTAGTTTATTTAATTAAAACTAAACCAAACCGGACATAAAATAATCATATAAGTACAAATACAATGTTTCTTTTACAATTTCTTTTCTAGACGGAAAAAATATCACCGAAATCTTTCTTTTTCTTCATAAATTATGTATTTCTGCAATTTCTTAAAAGAGGCTATCAATAATTTGCATTTTTCCAATTAAATTATTTGAATTTAACCTCACGCGAAGTATTAAAAGTTTGATGACTTTATACACATAACTGGTGGTGGAATATACATTAATAGATTACATCGCTGAAATATGATATTGAGTACATATGCCTACGTATGTATTTGGGCAGGAGGGAAAAATTAAGGGATATTTAGGCTCTGGCTGAGGAAAAATAGAGAGTTAACGCTGAAGATAAGGACAGTTCGTTCATAGTGGCTTTGGAGGGATTATGATCAGTACATTTACAGCGGCTTTGAAGGGATTATTTTTTTAATTCATTCATAATTGAATTAATCATGTCAATTTCTGCTCTTGAACCAATCGTGGCTACATTAGTAGCAGACGGTGTTTTCGGTAATGTCTGCTACCTTGGTCTCGAAACTGATGTAACGGTGAAGGGCACTCAGTTCTTATCTGATCTCACCTTCATTAACCTGAAAGTGGATGGGCCCAAAGGGAAAGAAGTGATGCCACTTGTTATAAAATTACCTCGAAACAATGCTGAAGAGTCCTGGAACAGGTATGCTATGTTCCACAATGAAATAACAATGTACTATGAAATATTATCATACTTTGGAGTAGAAACAAATTTTTATCCCCAATTGTTTTATGGATTAGCCACTAATGGCGTGGAACCTGAAAAGGATTTATTAGTCTTAGAAAATTTGAAGTATAAAAATTTTCTTCTGTCAAAAACAATACTCTTCCTTGATATTGACCATATTTCTATTGCGATAAAAAAGATAGCAGAATTTCATTAATTTTCCCTAATTCGTAAACATGAAGAAAAAGAGAGCTTCATACAGATGGCAAAAAAATTTAAAGTTATTGATTCACCTCCAGCATTTCATCATGAATTTGAAGTAATTAATGCTGCTTGCATAGAAAGGGGTGTTAAACCAATAATCAAGAAAAATGCCAGTGTAGACCTCTTAACCGAATTTTTGAATTTGTTAAAACATCCCATTAAAATGAAGGACTTTATTTCATCTCCCGAAGAACCTTATGTGGTGATATGCCATGCAGACTTTTGTAATAACAATATTCTTTACAAATTTGATGAAAATGAAAAGCCAATAGACTGTGTTTTCTTTGATTTTCAGTTTTCCAATTACGGAAGTCCTGCTATTGATATATCTTTCTTTTTATACCTTCATACAACAGCAGAGCTCAGAGAAAAATACTGGGATAAGATTTTAAAACTATACTGGGATACTTTGAGGAAACGTGTGCCTAACCAAATTTCTTGACCTTCTTTTAACAGTTTTTTAAGACATTTTGCTGAAAGGGCTATTTATGGATATATTATTGCCTCATTTTTCCTTCCAGAGATGATGGACATCAATGCAGTTTATGAAAATAAAAGGCAATCATTATCAACCGACGAGAAGTTAGCAAGAATGACATCAATTGGTGGTGAAGAAGCTGAACACAAGCTCAGTGAAATAGTCATACACTTATTGAATAAAGGTTATATTCAAGCATACATTGAGTTATGCAAAAATAAAAAAATTGAATGTTAAGATCCAGTGACTGCCTTTGTCAATTAAGCTATTACCTATATTTATCAATTCACTGATTTAAAATTTGGTGCGGTTTGCATATCACACAACTTACTACTCTACTCAGAATTGAAATTGATCCCTAATATTTAAAAACTAAGATTGATTTAATGAATAAGGAAGTTAGTCATCCTGCCAATTGAAAAACGTAAATATAGGTTAAGAAAAATAAAAAAAGTAGACATCGAACTTAAAAATCGGCTGTGGGGTTCGCTCAAAACGGAGCCCAAACAAACAGACAGATTTAACAGATTTAATTTCTGTATTTTGAGGTCGAATTATAAATGAATTATAAGATCTCAGTGAATAATTTGGGCCATCAAACATGAAAATCGGTGTGGGCCTTTATAAAACGTCAGAAGTACTACTATTGTTTCCGGAAATATAAAAAAGAAAAGATTGGAGAAGTTTGTTATAACATTATAATATTATATTATACATATCTTCTTACCTACATAATATTATATTTCATCTTTCAATGTTTTCAATCTACTACCATCTAATTCCACGATTATCAATCAATTTTTTGTTCTATTCAATTATCAATTTTTTATCATTTATGATTCAATTCAATATTTTGTATAATTACGAATTTGTTTGTATACTATTCCTTTTCAATTTTATGTTTCTCTAAATGTTGGTGTTATCTCCTTTGTTCTATAGCCCTGATGAAGAACTGAAACTCAGGTCAAAACGTCGACATAAAATAAATAAATATTATTTTGTTTATTTATGTTATTCTTTGCTGACCGCACCCCTCCCCCTCCCCCCGACAAACTTCTCAAATCATTAATCTACTGTCAACTATCTCCACCTCATTATAAAAAAGAAAAGAAGAGTTTAGCACGGCAGTTGTCATTGATTCCCAAGAAGATGTTATTAATATGAAAGTAGATTAACCAAACATTTAAAAAATAAAGAAGCGACCTATCTTACACAACAGTAACACCAATACGTTGCGTCCATAAACATCCTAAGGGTTTGAGCTTCTGATTTGGGAAGGAGGTTGGTATATGTTTTAAAAATGTGTTAAGTGGTGTGTGTTTTATTGCTTATATTCCGACAAGTAGTGGAATGATGAAAAATCAGCTCAGTGCAATATGGAAGTAAGTTAAATTTCCTACAAAAGTGGTCATATAACTTTTTTTTTTCTAAACTATGTATTTTTTGAGATATATAGAGGAAAGCATTATTCAAGATAAATTAGACATCTAACCCATTCAAAAACTAAACCAGTTACCTTTTTTATATTGTTTCGTTACATCAGTATATTACATGCGTAAAAGTTCAGCGAGTTTGGGATGTAAAAATTGTTTTCTGTTAACTTTTTGCTTATATTTCGAAAATTATTGGGTTTGGTAAAAGGTTTTTTTATACAAAATTAAAGTACATTAAATTTCCCATAAAAGCAGTCCTATAACTTCTTTTTTTCAGAATACAAAAGTTTGATAGATGTGTGGACCCGATTCTATTTTATCAAAATTATTAAAGATTTCAGAGGCATTATCGAGGAATACGATTGATTAGCAACATCATCTCCTCCATGTCTCAATAATTACCTGGTTTGAAAAAAAAAGTTATATGACCAAATATGTGGGAAATTTGGTTTACTTAAATTTCCCATAGAATAATTTTCAAAAAAAATTTGAGACAACGTTCAACGTTGGTTGAAAATTAAAAAAAAAATATTCACGATTTTTATTGATTAAACATCCCCTCTCTCTCTCTCTCTCTCTCTCTCCAAAACATGACGTCTTAAGAAAACCTCCAAAACCTCTAGAACCTTTACGCACGTATTATGTTGGAAGTGCTAAAAAATATAAAACACATTATTGTTTTAATTTTTTAATTTTATGGTTAGCTATATAATTTAACTCGGCTAATATTTTTCCATCTTTATCTTAGAAACTACATATCAAGAAAACACGTTATACGATCACCTTTGTAGGACATTTAATTTTGTACAGAACTGTTTTTCATTAAATCCAATGGTTTTTAATATGCTTGAAAAAAAAATTATAAAACATGGTTTTAACAATAGATATTTCCCCTTTCTTTAAAACCCGATGCTTAAACCTCTGGAACTTAATATGTTGGAAGTACTTAACAATACAAAACATATTATTGTTTTAATGGTGGGGTTGTTTAATTAGATTGGACTATAAATATTATGTGTCCACTAGTGTTTCCATTATAAATAAGCTGATTACGATAGTATTATATTTATTTTCAAAGTCAGTTGTTTATTTTAAATTAACTAAAGTATGATTATCGTGAGGTTAAACTCGTTATCTTCAGTCTGGAAAAATGCAATATAAAATATAAAAAATAATAAGACTGTTGTATTTGAATTATATTTGACTAAACCAGATATAATCATCAATAAAAAAATAATTTAAGTCCTTGAAAGTAAATATGTTGCTTTGTCGACGTCAGTATGCGGTTCATGTTGGGACCTGTCCTGGGTAATCAGCTTTGCCTTGTAACGATTCATTCTTGGCGTTGCCTGTGTTGTAAATAAAACTTACAAACCGTTGTTGAGATGAATAGAGGTAATCGTTTATGAATTGTTCTAGTTTAATTTGTGTTTGTTTTTAGGTTGTAATTTTGTTTTTCAGAGTGTATTAAGTTATATTTCGTTAATGATCGGACAGATATCAGTTGTGTTCATTAATTTAGAGGTTATACATTTTGATTCGCGTATACTTTAGTTGAATTTCTTGTATTACATCGTTATTTTATTTTTCAATGCTAATTAAAAACGTTTTTATAATGTTAGTCGCAACCAGTTCAGAGACCAACCTCTTCAAAAGACACAGGACTACAAGTGATGGTATGGCATTCAACAATACTTAAAATTGTGCATATGTCTTTTCCCTGCTTAATTAGATCTCAATATTTTCTTAGAAAGTGATGGTGAATTGATAAAAAAGCCTAAATACTACTATCTTCTTGAACCAGAAACTACTGACTATTCTAGTGATGGAAATGAAAGCATTTATAGTATCCAAGCACGGACAACAGGTATAGTGCTTACTTATTTTTGAAATGTTTAGCTGATTTATAAAAAAAGTTAATTTCCGATATTTTCTATTTATAGATACTGCCAAAGACACCTCTGATACTTCAACCAAAAGTGAAGATTCAATGGTGGAGTTTGAAGTAGTATCTAACTCTGATGATCCCGTTTATCCTTACCCTCTAAGAGATTCCTCTTCTCCTCCTGAGGTACTTTTTTATTTTTATTTTAGTAGGAATGTAATTATATTTCTGAACTTTTATTTTATACTTCTAAAACGAACGTTTATCAATAACTTTCAAGAATCTATGCTTTATTGGCATTGTTGAATTACTTGGATTTTCCATGTTTCATTGATTCTTTGTAAATAGCAGTTGAGAAAGTATAAGCACAATATAGTTTCTCAGTTCTGTATTGTTTTTCCAAACCACTACTGATTTTAACCTGACACCATAAACTGACTCTAATTAATGTGAATTTAGGCCCCGACTACAACTAAAGTATACATTATATATATATATATATATATATATATATGTATGACCGTAAATACATTATAGGTTTGTTTATTTCTTGAGTGAGCGGAAGTTAATATCTGTGATATAATTAAAGCTATGACAATATGATAGTATGGTAGGTTGTAACCCATAATTTGTCTGGTTGGAATAATATGTTAGTTCCAGTTTCTCTAATCTAAAATGCTTATTTTATTAAGGTATTGAATTGAATTATTTTTCTTGATTAGGTGAATCTGTTTTAATAGATGCCAGTTATATGGGAGCTGCTGTTGTATTTATAGCTATTAGAAACTGAATTAGGCTCATTCTATCAATTCCCTGGGGTTTTATTCAACAGGGAAATTCGGAAGAAATTGAAAATATTACCATCGTGTTCCTGACGGAATGAATGCTTTGTAATTTAGCCTTTATCACTATTATACGTACCTAGTTTCATATATATATATATATTTATTTATTTAGTGTTTTGGAAGTTGTGTGCCCTGTGCCTGATTTCTAAAAAAGAAATTTCATTTAACTAATATTTCACTAACATTGAAATATTTGAAGAGAGTTCTTTAATAAAAAAGTATCATTATCTTCATCCACTTGGACTTAAATGGCGTAAGACCCATTGTAAAACTTATTGTTGATTTTAAATTGATATAACCTTTAAATTCAATGTTTTAAGTCTTCTTATTTATCTTCAATATTACTTCATAATTTGGTTTTGTACATATTTTAAAAGATTTTTCAAAAATGTGCTTATTTGTGTTTATATAACATGCTTTTCCTCTTTTGTTGTCAAAAATAGTTATTTGTTTCTATTGTATTTAATGCTGTAACCACATCTTGTGCTATTTTGTTTTCACAAAAATACTTTTTAAAAAGGGTTTCTTGTATGGCAAGCGTGAGTGGACTCTGTAGTTCTTTTTAATGTTGTTTGTTAATGATGATCAGTACTTAATATTAATAAGTAGCATTTATTCTTGATTTAATTGTCTATTTGGTGTGTGGGTCTCCGTAACTGGATTTCCACTTTTAATGCCTTTAGACATTAAAATTGATCAAATCTGTAGGTTGAAAGAGAAGGGAATTCAATCAAGTTTAAGGTGTGTAAATGAGGCTGTGAGCTTGGAACATGTTGGTGCATGTGCCTTCCTGTATGTACATGGAGAGCTCTCTCCTCTGATAACCACATTGACAAAAAGCTCACGAAATCCTGAAATTTGGTGATATTAATATTAATATCAATATTTTATATGAACTTTTGTATTAAGATCATGTATGAAATTTATTGTTAAATGTTTCCATGGGGAGAGACATTGTTTGACCTTTAGATTACTAGAAACTCCTGTAATCAGCCAGCATATTTAAAGTGGGGATTTAAGCCTTTATCGGATTTTGAGTAAATTTTATCAGTTGAGTATGATGCTCACTACATAATATTCTATTGTTAATTGAGCAAGTTATTGTTGATTGAGCAAGAATTAGTATGCCTATCCATTACTAAAACTATGACTCACAATAGATTGTAGTAATGCAAGTTTTTAATTTATTTTTCTGCACCAGCAGGACTGAAGTTAGGTTTCAAGATACATAATGTTTCCAAAAAACTTCGCTATCAAACAAATTCATTTAAATAATATATTGAACCTGGAAAATTGAAAAATCTTATTAATTTATTTTTGAGAACATTGGATGTACATTGAAATAAACTTTCATTTATGCGAAAGAATAACATCATATTTTTCTTTTCTTTTTTTTCTAAGAAGATGGTCAGGGTTGCGGTTAAACCAATCTATCCTTAATTCCAAACATATATATATATATATACACACACACACACACACACACACACACATACATATCTCTTTTATATAGTTCTAAATATAAAGAAATTCTTCAATTCAAATTATAAACAAATAGTAATGACTATTTTTCTACCTATATGACAGCAGCCCTGACCAACTCCTTCAAATTAAGGAGCAAATTTAATTTTTTTTTTTAATGTTTATTATTTAATTATAATTCCAAAATTTTTTTATAAATCACAGTCTAATATTTTTAACAAAATCTATGTTTTTCAGGCATTGAACCCCTAAGATTAGATTCTGCTAATATAATATTTTTTCTTTAAGCGTTTACCTGTTCATTATTTTGATAATAAAAAAAGGTTTTCATTTGCCACTTACTGAAAACAATCCGATACCATCACTGAGCCACTGCCATGTGTAGAATATTAACCGTGTTTTATATTGACCGTGTTAGCACTAACTGTTTTACCAACAAAATAACTCCATACCATCCTTGAACCACCACTGCATTAACAGTGTCACCCGTGTTTTGGGGATCGAAGTTTTGATTGATTTTTGGTATACCATTTTCCTTCTTTGACCTTGTATGTTAAATTTCATTTTTTTTTTTTTTTAATGAATCAATTCCAGTACTCCGGAAGATTTATCAATTTATTTTTGATGAATTGAATCATTTATCGAATTTTTATTAATCAATTGATTTTATTAAACAATGTTTCTTGCAGTGCTTCTATTAAAGCTTAAGATGATGATAGTATTTATTTTAAATTAAGCTTTATGTCTGTGTAATTTTTTTTTTTTTGTGTGCTTAATGTTTATTAATATATTTTATATTTTTTTTCATAAAGATTGTTTTGATGCTATCTGCTTTAAGTCTGTTTTAAACTTGAGTTAAACTTTTAGTCATCTAGAAGTTGTAATAATGGCATTAATGGTCTATCTTTCTTACTAAAAAAATATATATATGTCCATGTCAAAATATATAAAAACCTGATCCTTCTTGTTTTGATTCTGTCACTGTGTGCTCCTGTATATATAAATATCAAAGTTATGATGAGTTTGAATTTAAAAAAACTAGGAATAAAGACTGTATAAAAAGATAAGGATAAAATTTTCTTTTAATATGCTTAAAATTTTATAATTAATTATCTTGTTAAACTTTTTCAACAGAATGAAATCATTGGTGGTTTTGATAATTTTATCAAATTGTGAAAAAAAAATTATTATTTGTATTTAGATGAAGATAATATGTATACATTAAAATTTACATATTTATGTTATATATTTTGGGAAGGTTTAAATTTATTATTTTTCATTTCTTTAGGATATTAGGAGTGATGCTATAACTTTTGAAATAGATGGAGAAACTTTAATCTTTTCCGATAATGATGCCTGTGATAATTCATCTGTTACCTCTGAAAAAGAAAGAATTTATAAAAATCTTTATTTATTTAAGACTTGTGTGCAGTGTGGACAAACTAATAATACGCCTTTGTATAGATACTGTGATAAATGTTACAAGGTAAGCTTGTATGACTTAATTTGATTTGTTTTATTCTCTGATTTTGTTCTAACAGACAAAATATACAGTAAAAGTTCTAGATAATGAAGTTTAACTTTAATTTTGTTTATAATTATTGAATTAAACACTTATCAGTTTTTTATTATATATAAAATAGTTTGATTAATCTGTTAAACATTCTTTAAAATTGTTTAAAACTGAAAAGATACATTCTGAGCTTGACATTATATATGCAATGTAATGAGAGGAAATTGATAAAAGAAAGTCTGAAATTACAAGAATGTATCCTTTTATTATGATCCTTAATTATTATTTATTTTGTTCACCAGAAAATTTAAGAACAGCACTAAAGTTGCAAATTTATTACTGTCTTAAAATAATGTATATGTTCATTACATTTGAACCTAACTAATTTTTTTTTTTTTATTGAATCTTTGTAAATACTTTATTACTCTATGTAAAGTATTGTTCCAAAATTTCTACTCAAAATCCATCGCTCCAAAATTTGAGTAGTGAAAATAGAAGGGTATGGGTAAATTTAATAATTAGACAAGCTTTTATAAATACAAAAGGAAAATAATGGAAAATCAAAAATGTTTCCATTAATTTGTTTGTACCAAATAAATGAGCACAAGGTTTCTTGTTAATTTTAGTTGGCCACAATTTACTTTTTAAACTTACAAATTTTAAAACTACTGCCATGGATTGTTCTCATTCGTATTTATGAAAAAATAAAAGTGTATACATTTTAAGATGTTCTTTTCAACATGGTCTAATTCACCAATAGATTAGGAAAATGTATTGAATTAATATGTTTTATTATAAGTTGTTTCAAAATAATATATTTTATGAAAAATACTATTTTTTTTTATTTTAAAACTACTTAAGATCAGGTCTTAATGAATCTAATCTGAAGGGAATTTTAAATCACTTCGAGTTATGTTATGTTCCAGTTAGGATACTATGAGAAATTTTCTGGAGACATATTTAATGTTATAGAGCTTATATTCAAGATTAGAAGATTTATGAAAATTTTAAGTAGGAAGGTTTAATATGGAGTATTCTCTCCTCACAGTTGTTTTATTTATGCAGGTCTGACAGTATTTTTAAATACTATGATGAAGTACCTTTTTGGTTAAAAAACATGATGCTTTTTTACTTTTTGAAAGTAACAATGAGTATACTCAATCGATGCGATATTAACTTAATCGTTATATTATATTTTGAAACAGATAGGGGCTTACTGGTCTTTTTTATATGTGGATAAATGTTATAAGGAGGGAGGTAGTTTACTACCATTGTAGGAACTGTCTTAGATAATGCCATGGTGTACATATGACAGTTAACACTGTCACGATGCAGCTTTCTTACAGTGTAAATATCGTACAGCATTCATGACAGTAACTATCTTACTGTTTAAACATTATATAGGATTCGCTGTCATAACAGTCATTATTGTCATGATGGCAACTATCATACAGCTTAAACTTATTCTAGCAGTGATTATAATAGTCATGATGGTAATTCATACAGTTTACACCGTGGCAGTGGCGCTATAACAGTTGATGCAGTAGTTGTAAATTATCCCTGTGAATGCAGTTTATCATATGTATTGTGAATTTATACTTTATTTCAGACATATATTACTTTATTTGAATGAATTATTTCATGAAATAATTATTTTTCGGGGGCAACAGTAGCAGCGTGGTAACGTGCCTTTTTATCAACCCGAAGGTTTGCATTTCGAACCCCAGCCCCACCCGTGCTTTTTTCAAACATTAAATTATACAAAACTCACTGACAACCTCCGTCGGGCATTTGTGAGGCCCATTACCGAATCGGTGGCACTCACAAAAATTAGGCATGGGAGTGATAAATCCACCCTATGAAAAAACCACATCAGGAGACACACGATGTATTTCCTTAGTACATCGCGCGAGGCCCTGGTCCTCTACGGTCTGTTGCGCCAATAATAATAATTATTTCTAGAAATAAATACTTGATGGTTATTTGATGAATAAGTTGTTTGAAAAGTGTCCAAGTCTATTATCAATGTATGCATTTAAATTCCCATTTTGATTCACACACTTTCCGCAGATTCAAATTGGTGTTTTAGTTAGAAGCAATTTTCAAATTTATATGATGTAATATATATGCAACTGCAAGGTAAAAAAGAACAGTAAACCCCTGTCTGTTTCAAAATATAACATATTTTTAGTATTCTACAGATAGGAATATATTTATTGTTTTGTTCTTTTTAAAAGGTAACAAATCCTCATGTATTGTGGCCAAAAAGGCACAAATCCAAAATAATTATGGCCATGCATTCTTAAATATTGGTTGAAAATTACTAATTCTGCTTTGTTCTCAGTATGTTTGTTTTAATTTAAAAAACAAGGATAATTATTTCATTAGTACTCTCGTGTTTTTTTTTTTTATTAAACTACTACAGTGTTTTCTAACTTCACTTTTGTTGATGATCTGTCAGGCATGGGTTCTCTTTCCTGTTCTACATTTTAGCCTATGATAGCCTCTAAATCACTATGAAACATTGAAGTATACTATCTTGAAGATCATATTATGAAGAAGTTATGGTTATGGGTGCAGTCAATAGAAACTAAAAAATAGTTGTTAACTATTTATCATTTACTCATTTCTCATAGCTATTTATGATTTACTTTTATCAAAGAATTAGAATTATCAAGAGTACTACATTTTCTATAAAGTAACAATCGATTTTAATTTTCCTATGTATGATCTAGGTATTAACACATCTGGAACTATTGTTTTAGGTATCTTTTGTCCTATTTGTATTAATTTATTAGTGCTGTTTATTATGATTTTTTTCTTAGGTAAGGAAGAATTTTTTTCCTCCACGACCGAGAGGAAGAAAAAATAAGACTGACAAAAAGGCTTGCACAAGCAATTCAAGTAATGATGATATAGTTAGATCATCCTGTGATAGTGGTATTATTTCTGAACTTACTCATAGTTTGTCTGAAAAAGCATTTGGTGAAAGAACTGAAAATAATTCTGAACAGGACATTATTCATAGAAAAGAGCTTTGTGGAACATGCTTGGTTCGATCAAAGGATGGGGGGTATGTTCATAAAAACATTGTACATGTTTATTCATGTTATAGGTGTTCGGTAAAGACTGTTAAGCAAATAGGAAGATGTCCTATTTGTAATTTGCGAGTGAGACAAGTGTGCAGAGTTATTACGATATAAAAAAAAAATTAAAAAAAAGTATAGTGTTTTAAAATATAAATTATCTTGTTTATTTTTTTTAGAAATTTATTAATTTATATAAATAAATATTTAATATTGATATTTTATTGTTTATATCCCTAAAATGTTTAATGTGATTGTTGAAAAAGTGTTCCAATTATTCTATTTATTATAATGAATACTGATTCTCTAAGAGAAGTGAGTGATGAACACTGAACGAATAGTTTTTTGTTTTTCTCTTTTATTAATCTTTGGTATTGTTTCTCATCATAAATTATATGATCAACCTTTTTTTGAATCATGTTATTGCTTTAATTTTTTTTTTTGTAATGTTGGGATGTTGTATTCAAATTCAGAATAAAATTTTTCTGCTAGTGTATGTGGTCTATGTACAATACATATGTATATAATATTTGCCAGTTATGTACCTTGTATTCCTTTTGTTATTCTGGTATGTGTTCAACTGGCTAATTTGTTTTTTCACTCTAAATATTAACCATTTAATTTTTATTTTTCTCCCGAGTTATCTGGATATAGTTGCACCCAAAAATTCATAGTTTATTATTGATTTGATGTCGGTGTTGAAAAAGAAGGGTCTTGAAATTGAAATTTTTCTTTTGTTTAATGCTAACCAATTTGAATTCAATTCTATGAGTTTCTGACAATGTTTTGTAACAAAATATTTAAGGGATGTTGACTTGCTGTTCTAAATGTTCAATTATGTATGATATTGTCCTATCTGATGACAGTAATATGGATAAAATGTTTTATAAAGGAATACTGATTATAGATTATAGTGTGTTTTTCTTTAAATCCTTTTTATGCTCCAACTTCAGTTCATGAAGGTGGCAAGAGTGAATACTAGTATACCATCTGGGGCCTGTTCTGTAATGAAGCTATTAGTAGTTGTAAATAACTAAAAGTGTAAAAATCACAAAGTACAAGCACTAATCCTTTTGTATTTTACTTTTGAAGGTTAGTTCTATTATACAAGTGAAAAAGTACAAGTCTGTATATGGGAAGGTTTTTATTTGGAAAAGGTTACACATATGTAGAGTGTGAAACCACTTAGCTGTTAATGCCTCTGATATTCAAAGGGAAACAAAAAAAATTGTTTTTAAATTAAGTTTTTATCAAATAGAGGTGTTGTTTTTCAAATAGTGTGTGTAATGTGTAGTATAGTATTTTACAAAGGGGTTTTGAAGAGGTAACAATTCCGAAATTTCTGGACAAAAGAATATAATTGAAGATTTTTTTTTTTAACTTCTAGGAACTTAGCTTTGGTTAAGAAAGACCTCTTGTTATTTTATTTAACCTGGAATTTAATCAGTTAATTAGATCAATTTATACATTGCTTGCAAACTTATCAGATAAATATTGGATTATGCTGTATAAAATTGTAGACATAGTGCATGTGTTTACTTATATGTTTAGTACAATTCTCAGTTCATTTGTAGTATCGAAGTGCCAGTTAACAGTGTATAAAGTTAATAATAGTGTTATCTATTGAGATTTTGTTATTAGTTAATTCAGTTATTTTGTATACAAATGTTGGATGATTTTTTGCTTGGTGGTGACGAAGAAAAATTTCTGATTATGTCATTGGACAGAACATTTGTTGAAGAAAAATATATAGCATCAGGAACAATTTCAGTTTTCAAACTGGGTTTGAATTTTAAGAACATTACCGTATGTCACCGACTAAATTAGAAGGATTGTTATTAGAACCTATGGACCACAATTAGCAGATCCTACTAATAGAAAATACCACAATTAGCAGATCCTACTAATAGAAAAGTACTCTACCACAATTAGCAGATCCTACTAATATAAAAGTACTCTACCACAATTAGCAGATCCTACTAATAGAAAAAGTACTCTACCACAATTAGCAGATCCTGCTAATAGAAAAAGTACTCTACTACAATTAGCAGATCCTACTAATAGAAAAAGTAATCTATCTCCAAATCACAAATTTTGTATTTCCTTGCATTGGCTGAGAAGTAGAAGCAAATATTGCACTACAGGTAATATGCATGGTAATTAACTGGGTGTTCGTTTATTGCCTATAGCCAACAGTAAAACTTTTATTATACCAGTGCTACGTGCCTGGGAAGCATTGATTATTTAAGAGCTCTGCAAAAATATTAAGTTGTATTGGACAATGGAAACAGAACATCTTTCCTGATGTGGTTCTTTTAGGAGACTCAGGATATACGTTGAAGAAACCATTCCATGTATGCATTGCATGAAGACCCAATTAACAAAATTCAGTGACACCATTACACCAGAAACCAGACAACCCTGCTTCAAGAAGAAACAGAGATAGAGTGCAAGACTGATGGCCACACAGCAAGTAATAGGAAAAGCATTGGGAATATTAAAGAAAAAATTACCATGTTTAAATTACCTTCGATTAACCCTACACATGCATCCCAAATTGTCAAAAGCTCCATAATAATGCAATTTTGAAAGGTCTTGTACAGAGAAGTATTTGTATATTGAATACAAGAAGAGACTTTGGATGTTATAGAGCATGAAAAGGGGGAACCAGTACCAATGACAGCAAGACACTGACAACAACTAATTATTAATTCAATGGTTTTAAATTTAATTTTTTTATTTTAAGATTTAATAAGGAGTTATTTAATTTTTAGTTGTCATTTTTTTATTATTCATTTATTATTTTGTTTTTCCATTTGTTACTATAAGGCTCTAAAGTTTCAATCTTTAAAATTCAGGAAAAAATTTAATAAACTAAGCTCAAATGTTAGCTTGTAAGATTTAACAGTTTAAAACACAATTTTTTGCAAATTATGAAGAAATTATATGAACTTACAAACAGTTCTAATTAACTGGAAGAAAAAAGTACAATATTCAGCTTTTCAGAAGCTAAAGGACATCTTGATATATAGAATTGATTCATAGATTAATTTATAGAATATCATCGAATTGCATTTTTACTAATTCTAATTACATAACTTGATTACGTCTTCTATCATTAACACCGAATACATAGTTGATATCTTCATAATCAAGCCAATTTAAAGTATGACACTTAAATTATCAATAATTTAAATGGATATATATGTATATATATATATCCCATCATAGCTTGGAGCGATGACAACCTGTGTCAGTTTTTAGAAGTTTCTAGTTGTTTTATGTTGTAACCTAGTCTTTTTTGAAAGATAAAATCTTTGAATGGAATAATGGTCCGGGTGTGGTAAAAAAAAAATCAAATAGTAGATAATTATACTATTTTATTGGGCCAACGGTTCGCCCCACGTTGCAGGGCTTCGTCAGGGCTGTTTTGATGGCAGTCAATTCACAAACAAGTCAAATTCACTTTTTTTTTTACTGCCGTCAGAACAGCCCTGACGAAGCCCTGCAACATGGGGCGAACCGTTGGCTCAATAAAATAGTATAATTATCTACTATTTGATTTTTTTTGACCGCACGCGAACCATTATTCCATTCATCTATACACACGGTCAATCAATAATCTTCCAATAAAATCTTTGGATTGAAATTTTACTTACAAAATAATGTTCTCAGAAGTTTTGTAATTTAAGACATTTCTGATATTATAAACCTTCCCATAACCCAACATTAGTAAGGAGTGCGCATGTGTCACTTATTTATATACTTACACTTATTTATACACTTATACTTAACATATTATAACCTAATATTTTGCTTGTACTTTCGATTGTATGACTTTTATTTTGTACTTTGCAATTATGATATGAAATTGTACCAAGTACAAGCTGCTAGACTAATAGTATTAGTTGGTACTTCATTATAAAACAGGCGCCTGAAATTATGTAATCCTTTATTGATAATAATGTACTAAACTGGTAGTATTTGTAATTGAGTTGTCACAAATTATTAGTCTTATTGTCACTATTATGAAAAAGCTTGTAACTTGATGTGGAGTTTTGGATTATTCTTGACATTGCTTCCTATGTCAGTGAGTGTGAAGGTTACAAGATTTATTCTTTGGGTTCATTAAAAAATAATATTTAAACTTAGATTTGTGTCTCTTCTGACCCATGTGTACATAGATGCTGCTCCAAAATTCATAGTCGCCATAGCTTATTGATGAGACAGTCTTACAATATTAAAAAGCTGAAATATATATTAGTTACATATAATCTTTGAAGTGCTAACTACTTGTAGATCTTTAAATTAATTCTTGTTGACAGTCTAGTATTTATAAATTTGTAAATGCTATATTTAATTATAAATAATTTATTTAGTTCTCGATTATGCTGATAATGAAATGTATTTAAATATTTGTGAAAATTAATACAGTTGACTCTAAATAATTCATAGTATACCATTTATGTAAATAAGAAACAAGAATTTCATATAGAAAATATATATTTATTGTATGGAAATGAATAGCCATATTTTATTTAAATTAAAGTATTGTCCATCACTAGCTATACATTTTTCCCATCTCTCTGATGGTTTGTGGATCTTCTTATGAGGCAACCCAGTCATCAAGCCACTTTTATAACATATGAAGTGCTTTTCAGTAACTATGTGCCACACCGATACAAAAAAGTAATAATTAGATGGTGTCAAGTTTTTGTGAAGTACCCTGCATCTGAAGATGTTTCCCAATGAAAAATCTCAATAGTTTCCTTGACCAATTTTTATGTGTGTGATGGTGCGTTGTCATGAAGCGAAATTACTTAGTGTTACTTTTCTTTTTTTTCATTTATGTGCTAGTCATTTTTCACTCGAGGCTTAGTTCAAATCGAACATAAAACATTGTCATTTGGCTTTGTAGTTGAGGATGGTTCAGCTCGAGTTACTACAGAAAATAATAACAAGCTCCAAAAAATGAAACAATATAACATCAGTTTGCAGTCCTCTTAAACATCTGTATCTGTAAAATAATCCTCTTTAATTTTCGGATCATTGTAGTGCCGTTGAAGTTTAGCTGAATTTGGCGCAGTGCTACTTCTGATGAACAGATAAAAAACCCAATACTGCTTTGTTCGATTGGTTCAGGAATGGATATTAGTCCCTTATGTCCTTCACTTTGCCCTCACCTTTTATGTTCCACCTAGAAGGCACAACATGCAACTTTCTAAATTCAGGACTTGGGATTATGTTTTCATCAATCTAAAGTACTGAAACACTCCATTGTGACACTGAGAACCTGCTACTTATAAAGGAGTTTTGATGACACATTCTCAGAGTTCCTTATTCTAGAATAAGAAGTCTATAAAGTTTCTTTCACTTCCATCCATTTAATTTTTGTTTTTACCAAAATTATCTCTGCATCAGGAAGAATTTTTCAATTAAATTTCCAGTTAAAGTAATATTTTAAAATGTAGGATCTATTTACTTTTCATACCTATTTATACTATTTACGGATATACTTTTTTTAAGGACTTAATTTCTTTATTTACTATTTCATGCTTAAAGTTAATAGTTCTCTGTCTGAAAGGCTTTTCCCTGTTCAATTTAACGAAAATTGGTCCTGAGATTCTTTCATATTCTCTGTAAAATAATGTAAAAATCTTTTGTTCTGAATAGGTAAACTTCAAATTAAGACATTTTATATTTTTAATCAAAGATTTTTTTAAAATGTTTAACATGCAACATTCCTTTTCCTCAACATTCTTGCCGGTACTAACAGATGAGATGGTATGATTTCATCTGCAGTCCTCTTGCTTTTAGCTTCTGGCATTTTCAATGATTCTATAACACTTATCCGCACTTTGTTACACATTGATTTAATGATAATTATTAATAACTGATGTAACTTATTAAAAACAATGATTAAATCTATAAAAATGAAATTGTTGAAAGATTCTATGCCATAAGGACCCATAACAACTTCATAAAATCAGTTCATAGGTGATTAATGAAAGTATTTCCTTTAAATGTAACTAGGTAACCAGTTTAAATGATGGAGGACTGGATTCTGAGTAAGAGCCCTTCTTGCATCCACCTCCTCAATTTACCATGAGCAGCATGCTTCAGTGTAAGCTTGGGCAAGCATTTTATGGGATTCTGCAGTAGTTTTCATCCTACGAATCCAGCAAGGTGTCTGGTTTAGTACACATGCATTGGGGGCCAAAATGATACAAAATAAAAAAAGTCCTGCAAAATTTTAATATTGCATTTTCCTGGTCATTAACAATCTTACAATTATATTTTATTTTTTTAAATGTTTTATGAATGAATTCAACGACTATATGAATTATTAAGGGTCTACTGTGTGTAAAGGGTACATTTATGGTTGAGTTGATTACCTACAGACTAATCTTTTGTTTTTAAGTATTATTTTTGTTTATCATGTTTGAATTGAATTATTTTGCTTTCCAGTGTCTTCAATGTACTACAATTAATTATACTTATTGCATTAAAGCCATGATTTTAAATTATGTGAAGAAAAATAGTCAGCATTGAACTGTTTCTTATATGGAATGAGAAAATTTTTACTATTTATCTTGATTTATGAATGTACCATACGGGTCTGCAGGAGTTATCCATTTTCTCCACAGAACCTTGTATGGCTATTAAAAATATATATAAATATATATCGCCTCAAAAAGTATTGGATCAATCGAAATAAGTGTAAATATTTTTCAAAATGGATGTATAATGAAAGGTAAGATTTGCTGTATAATATTTTTGTTTAAATTGTTTCGCGGTGCTGCGGTAGCTTGATGTCATTGAGACATGTGCTACCAAAGGTTTGGGAGTTGTTACCCATGTTGAGGAGTTTATTTCTTGTAAACTAAATGAGCAGCTCCATTCTAGAGGTCTATTCAGCCTCTACAATAACAACTTGGTTATTGCATATGGAAAAAATGTTTGGAATAAATTATATATTTTTTAAAATAAATTCATTGTATGAAAGCTGTTGTTTGGATTATGTATTTTTTACTCATTTTTATTGTTTAAATTTATGAAGTTAACATTGCTTATATATTTTAAGTGTATTTATTATAAAATAATACTGATGAAAATGAAGGCTATTCTTCATATTCCAGTTTTTTTTAAATTTTAGTCCAGAGACTTATTTAAGCAATTTCAAAAGAAATAATTTTTGATGGATAAACAATTATATAAGAATTACTATTGTAAAAAAATTAAGCAATGTTATTTAGTTTTTAGTATATTATTTTTAAATATTTGAGATAACAGCTATTTCTTTAAAATAAACATGTATAGTCAAAAATGTATATACCCTAAACATTTTCGCCAGCAGTTTCTCTTGAGAATTTGCATGTGTATCTAATATTTTTTTTTTTTTTATTTTAATTGATATCTTTCTAAAAAGTATTTTCATACATATATATACATATTTATTATATATTTAAAATATATATGCATATTATTTTTTGATACTTGTTTCAAAAAGTATTATTAAAATTATTTCAAATTAATAGATAATATTGTTACCAATAAAGTTTGTACTAGAATTAATTGATTAGTTTTAGGAGTATATTTAACAGTAAAAAAACTTCCAAATGTTTTCCTTTTATTTATTTCTATAATTCATTTATTGAAGTAAAACCTGTTTTAGTGTAATATGGCTAATTTGTTTGGATTAGATGATATGTGTAAAGTTTCCTCACCTCAGTAAATTAAACAGTATAAAATATTTGTAAAATCAAATAGAATAAAATAAATTTATATTTAATTAACTGATACTTCAATCAAATCCCATTTCCTAATTCTGAAATAATAAAGTTTCAACAAATGCGAAAACTTAAGAAAGCACCTTACTCACTGAGTCTCCACCTTTAGAGATAAAGTATAAGAAAACGTTTGAAAGTATTTTTGTTAAATATACCTAATGATTAGCTTTTCTTTTATACATATATTTAGGAAAAGGTAATTACTCCTATCTTCAATCCAGCATTGTAGAGGAAGATTGGTATTTGATAACTGAAAATTTTCCACATCATCACCAATTATTTTCTTCTGATTGTATTAACATGCTAGTCATGCTTTATGGGATTGGTTGTGACTATAGGAAAGTTAATATAAATTTATTTATTGATTGTATGAAACCACCAGGGACTTTTACCACCATTAATACTCAGCTATATTTCTAGATGATTCAACAATGTTTCGGACCATAGCTTAAATTATTGCGTGTGTGGCTACAGCAATTAGAGTAAAGTGACGGTCCACACTGCTCTACATTCAATGTGTTCTGATAAAAATTTTAAACGATCATTTGTATGTTAGGTCATAAGACTTCATATGACCAGCAAAATTTCTTTTGACTGCATGCAGTTTTTTTTCTGTGAATTTTCGAAATGCCATTATTAAATTTAGGTTCCTGGACCCTATGAGCCTTAAAAATGTGCTTTAAATTAACCTTCTGTAAAAAAATCTTTCAAAGAGCGATGCAGAACTTCTGAACTAGTTTATAAGTAATGAGTGACATTTGTTCAATATATTATTTTTAAAAAATTTGAAATATATCTTTAAGAGTATTTTCAGTGATGGCAAAATAAAATTTTATCCACCTTTAGTGTTTTTCAAAGTTCTATTTGTGAGTTATCCTCTATTGGTCCTACCTTGTATTTTGACTGATAAAATACATATTTAATGTTTTAATTACATTTTACAGTGAATAAAGGCAAAAAAAAATCTCATCTAGTCCTCACACATCCAAATTTTGGAGAAAATCCAGGTCACAGCTTATTTTCAAGAGACTGTAGATGTGACTTTGGTTTGAAAAAATAAATAAATAAGAAAGTAATGGACTTTTCATATGAGACAAGGTGTTGTAAGTCGTTCAAGCATTCAGGTAAAATGAATTAAAATCATTTGTCAGTTAGTTGGATAAGTATAAAGCTGGATACAAAATTAGATTCAAACTTACGAGTTTCGTACAGTTGTGCCAAATAAAACAAAGGAACTGGATGATGAAACTTTCAAGGGGAGAGAAATTTCTAAAGAAAGAATCATGATTTGTTTGTTTGTGTGCAAATATGGAGAGGATTTTGAAATATTTTTTTTAATTTTAATTCCTCAGTGAGATCTGTTAAAGAAAAGTTCCACTTTATATACAGTTTATAATTGAGTACTATACTGGTTATTGCTAATATTTTTTCTTGGGGTTTTTGAAAGTGATAAACTATCTGAATGAGAATAATCTTTTTCTGATATTATCCTTCATTAGGCCGACATTTCCTTCTCATTTAATAATTAATGGATATATATATATATATATATATATATAAGCTAAAGATTCCTTTAACTTTCCTACCCATTGCAGGGGCCTGTGGTCCGTCTGGACCCTAAATCTTCTCCTGAACAAGTAGGGCAGGAAATGCTCTTTTGACCTTACTATCCCCAGTAGTTCTAGTTCCAAGGTGCTGTAATAAGCTTCTCCCTCTGTGAGACGCCTACTGGCATAGGCCATGGGATACTCTCCTACCACACCTTCCTGTGACAGCACTGCTCTCAGCCCCTCCCAGTCTGTCAAGGATATCCTCAAACCTTGGTATCAGATACTTCTCATCGATGCTATTATCGTTGAGCTTACGATAATCGATGACCATCCTATATTTCTCCCCGTTCTCACCTGGCGTAGGCTTCTTCTGCACCGCCCACAATGGACTACTATAGTATATTGCTATATACTATATATAGTATACTGCTATAGTGTAGTACTATATATTATATATAGTATACTATGTACTGTTCACAATGATTCCTTGTCTTCTTAAGTTTTCGATTTCCTCTTTTAAGTGCTTCCGAAGTGCCTGTAGGTATCGTCGTTCTTTAACATATGTCATTCTTTCCTGCTTTAGTGAAATCTCATGAGCCATCCTTCCTGTTGCACCCAATACCTCTTCTTCATTAAAGAAAATGTCGTCAAATTTGACTGCTGCTAGAGGTTGAGGTGGATTGTTTAAGTTCAGACCCTCAATTTTTAAAATTGCATCTCTCACTGTTCCTTTACTGGCCATAATTCAGAGAGAACAAAGAAAAAGAAAATTTTTTTTTCTTGAGTCTAAAAATTGTTCTGGTGTCCTAAGGTTCTGAGTTTTGGCACCACTTAAGTATCGTCGAGAGAAAACGGTGAAAAAAAAGTGAAAAGGGTATGAAATGACTCTCACAGATTCAAAAAATAGAATGGCTTTATTCAGTCCAGGACATCTATATATTGTAATATCCTCTTTTTTTTAATGAATAGTTATTTTTTTTATATAGGAGATTTTAGTTATGTTTTTATTTTTATATTTCAAAGTTAACTATTGTTCATTTGTTTTGTTCAACCAAAAATCAAGCTAAAAAATTTTCATTAATAAAATGTAGAGTGTCATAAGACATTGTTAGAAAGCCAAGATGGCGGTGCTGTTTCTGAAGTCTGTAGAATCGCTGCCAAGTTGAGCAGATTCAAATATTTTTAACTTTATTTGTCTTCCTATCATGATTGAAATTACAATACATTTAAGAAAAAATAGAAGTCAAGAATAAGTATTAAAGAAAAATATTCATAAAGAAAATCACTTGAAAAAACGCAATACCATAGTGCTACAATCGGTATTGAGAACGAACACCTATAGAAGGGATGGAAGAAAGCTTGGTTTTTGGCGCACATTTGTTTTTAGGCACCGAGGGGAGGACATATCTGGGATGCAGGAGATCCTGAACATCCTTGGTCTCTATATCTTCAAAACTATACTTATGAAATGAGACTAAATAAAAAATGAAATTTCCTTTTAGTTACTTTAAATATTTTTTTTAATATTACAATATACATATCAATCAGATTATATATATATAATCTTGTGTTAGAGATTTACTTCAAGGCTATAAACTTCTTTTGTTATAAAACAATATCTTTATTAATGACAAATTCAAATTAAATAATACATTATATCTTAAACTATATGTAACTATAACAGAATCAGTTTTTATAGTCTGTAGTTCACTGCATCATTCGTACAATCATAACTCATTAAAAACCGTATAGGTGGTTTTTTTTTTTTAAAACCATGTGTTAACTTTACTTA
This sequence comes from Halyomorpha halys, assembly GCF_000696795.3. NCBI lineage: Eukaryota > Metazoa > Arthropoda > Insecta > Hemiptera > Pentatomidae > Halyomorpha > Halyomorpha halys. The sequence goes on from NW_027109899.1 coordinate 49,781, forward strand.
GTCATTATTTAAAGGTGAGGATGGGTTAGAGCCTGAAGCTAAGCTTCTTACATCTCCCCTCCCGCAGAGGGTTAATTCACAGAATTAGCTTAGAAGTTCTCCTGCATAAGGTAGCAGTTTGCTGCTATGGCAAAAATTTGTGGCAGAACCTCTTCTTCCTGAGTCTACTTCGAAGATTGTTTTAGAAATTTTCTTGATTATTCTATAAGGTCCTTTACGCATTTCTTCGAGCTTATTTCGGTTTAACTTGTTGCTTATTTCTATTTACACTAGATAATTTTTAGCGAATCTATAATTTTTTTTGTTTCTATCTATTCTTTCTTTATTTACTTTGTGCTATTTTTGAGAATTCGTGAATGCTTTTTTTCGATCCTCATCTGTTGGATCGTAACTCATTTGGTAAAATGGATGATTCAGTACCATACAGTAGGTGAAGGTGAAAATTTAGTTATGCTGTGAGTCGTACTGTTATGTTTGTCTGTACATTCTATTGCCACTTCTGATTTAGACGTTTGTTTAATCCATTAGAGGATGGACAGTTTACTGCCGTAAAGATCAATTTAATCTTAGGAACTTTTAAAAATTTTTAAACTCTTAAGAATTAATACCGGCATACTGGTCAGCGAGAAGAATTTTAATGCTATGTTCTTTCACAATTGGTTCTAATATTTTAATAAAATCTGTAGCTTTTTTATTTGAAGATGGGGAAACAAAAGCGTATCTGGTGAAATGATCTACCATTAAATGTAAAAATCATTTCGGGAATGGTTTCCTGCAAAGCCACCAATTGTGTTAATTGAGACAAAAGCCCAATTTCTCTACTTCTGCATGTTTTATTCTTCTTACAAATATCACATTGATTGCAGAATTCTCGTATAAGTGCATCCATTCTTCCGAAATAATATAGAGGTCGGATCTTAGCTGCTATGTGTCCAATGCCAATGTGACCATAATAAGTGTGAATTTGTTTTACTATTTGCATCCCAACAATTAACATAACAAATTAACATAATAAATGAGATTTCTTCTTTTAAACGGATTTTTGATAGAATCGAGCTCTTCTTCATCCTGAAATTGGTCTTGAATTATGTCTTCCATGGACACCAAGTTCACAACATGAAGGACATCATCTTTGTTTTTAAAATCTTCCAATACAGGATTTCTCGAGAGAGCAACTGCTTCCATATTATCCTGACCCAGTGAGTATCTGATTTTAAAAATCATACTGGGAAAGATAATAGACTAGATCGCCTAGTGTCTCTTGCGTAACAAAGGCAGTTTTATACCTGTCCTTTTCTCATATAGGTTGTGCCCAGAAAGTGGAATTAAGATCCAGAACAGAAAACCATTTACAGTTTTGTGTTTTAACAACAATATCTTTGATCCGGGGAAACGGCTGTGATTCTGGTATGAAGAGCTTGTTTAACTCTCTGAAATCAATGCATAAGTGACTTCGCTGACCTTCCTCTGTTTTGCAAGCTAAAGTTACTGTTGCTGCAAATGGAGAATTTGATTATTTAATTAGTCTACTTTTCAATAATTGTTTGATTTGCTCCTCAATTTCGTTTTGATCTGAAATAGAACACCTATAGGGTTTTTATGAGATATTTACTTGCTAACAATTTTATATAAGCTTCTTACATGATTTTGTATTATAGGTACGTATTGTTTAAGATATAATGTATTATTTAAATTGAATTCGTCATTAATAAAGATATTGTTTTATAGCAAAAGAAGTTTATAGACTTGAAGTAAATCTCTAACACAAGATTATAAAACAAGTAAATTTGCTGTTAGTGATAAAATAACATGAAATTTGTATTTTTAATTCTAAATACTTTTGACATTTTGGATTTGAAATAAGTTTACTGTAAACAAATTAAATATTTGGTATTTCATTTAGACAATATTTTAAATACAATACATAAAACCCTTGTTTTTTTTTTTTAAACAGTATATTGATTTTTCTTTCTCTTGATAAAATTTGTTTACCTTTATAAAAGTTTTAATTTTGAAAAAAAAAATTAAATTAATCTAATGACATATTTTTTTACTGATTATATTACATTTCTCATAAACTGTTAATTAAAATTATTCTTCAATTAAAATAATTAAATTTGGCTATCTGTTTTTTTTTTATTATTTACTATCAGAATAAAAAAGGGTTCTATTGTTATACATGTGTTGTCATTTTAAATAAAACTTGAAACATTCTTTTTGTATTGTGTATTATTTATATATTTATTTTCGAATGTGATTGATTAAAATCTAATTTTGATAAAAGTGGAGAAATATATCTATTATCTTCTGATGGGCTTACACCATATGATAATTTATCGAAAAGTACATTAATTCCTTCTCCATTCATATAAAGAAGTGCTGATTTAAGTTTATATCATGGTGTCAACTGGTCTGTAATTAAATTTTGAAATATTATTTCAGAGTTGTGTTAGTGAAGGAAGAAAGCCTTAGGTAGGAAAACAAAATATTTTAAGTTCTGTTTCCAAATAATTTATCAGTTAAAAGAGAAACGGATTACATGGGAATAGATAAACTCCAAGGTATGTGTTTCATATGACATTATGGTTACTTATGTTTACAATGGCTCTACAGCCCTAGCACAACATGGGCCTGATATTATCCTCAACCACTGTAGGTGATCTTCTGGTATCCTTTTTAAATATAATGACTTGGACATCTAAATAAATACCACAATATCAGGTTGACTATGTATTTCCATTAAATCCTGACTTTTCCTTATATTACCATTACCTTGTATTTTATTATCTTAATAGTAGAGAATCTCATCCTAAGTGTGATTTTTATTGCTCTCTCCTTCTTCATCTCCTCTCTCAAAATAATATTAATTTATTTAACCTTTAATAAATTATTTATTTCTGTTCCCATATTTTTCAAGTCATTCTTAAAATTATTAATCATAAAAACTTTAATCATGAAATTTCTTTTGATCTAACTTTGAAATGACCACAGAGTTGGGTTATTCAGTACCCATAACATTATTTTCTATGACAGCATGTTTTCAACTAAGTATTAGTCATTATATTCAGGAGAGTGCTTCAGTGATCAGTTTTGTATGCTCCTTGGAAGACAATGAAGTAAGCCAGAGTGAAAATCATTCTTGTTATTGTAGGTGGGTTTATTTGTTAGTTTCTAGTGGTCATATGTTTTAGAATGCTGGCTTTTTTGTCCCTTCAGTTTTCAAGGAAGACTTTCAATCACACTAGTTGATCATCCTCTCCCTCATCACAGTATGGAGGTGAAGTTTGTTGTCCTGTAGTTTATGATCTAATTGGTGTCCTTTGCTTTCTTGAGTACAAGAACCAATTCAGGTTTCATCAAACATCGGGTTCTTCTATTTTTCATGTTTTTTTTTAGAGACGTTGCAAAATCTACAAAGCTTGTAAACCTGAATATTTAAGCAGTTTGAGAAACAAATATGGGGACACTTTTAGCTAGGTCACAAAGTACAGGACAATGAATCTCACCTCTATGCTGTGATGACGGAGAAAGAATTATGAACCATTGATTATAAGTATTCCTTGAAAACCAAAGGGACAAATAGGCCCACCTTCGAAAACGTAGTTCGAGGATGCTCACTTTGGCTTGCTTCATCAACTTGCAAGGATCTTATCTTCATTATCTTTGCATATAAAATTTACCACTGAAGTAATAAGTATATAAAAATATTTGGAAATAAGCGGATGGTATGTTGAATTGGGAGAATCATCCCGGGGTGAGTTTTTAGTTGTATTTTCTAGCATAGAACTTTTAAGTTGCAATTTTATATCTTACATTTTTTAATGTACATTGCTTTGTTAAAATAGGTATATATTTTCTTTGTTTCTCAGGTGGAAATATGAACCCTGAAGAAGATTTGATACTGCTTGGAGAAGAACGGCCTTGCCCATTTTTCTCTGCATATTCATCTATATGTCTAGATTTAGTGAGCTTGATAGAAGAACTCACTGTTGACGACGGAGTACTTGATGTGGAACATATTATTTTGTTCACTCTTGGATTGCTTATCCTTCTTGCTTTTGTAATCCTGACTGCAAAAAGAACTGATTGAAATAAACAGAATTTACATAAATGAAAATGTATTCCCAGTCATACAAAAGCACAATATAATCAAAGTCTCTCTTTTTTCCATCTTTTTAATATCCTAAAATTAAGTGTGGTTTATATTGCCTTTTTTAAAAATTTGAATGAATGTTGATATTTTATTTAAGTTGTTCTTAAATAATGAAATATTTAAAACCTTATATAGGACAATTTTAATGAAATGTATAAATTGTCTATCTGCATTGTATTTTATTTTCATTTTGTTATATCAATAGCTATTGATTTGATGAAGTTTACATTTATTTTCCCTGTTTATTTATTTATTCTTTTTTATTTTGTAATAAATATTTAAATTCTTCTATCTGAGGCTTTGTCTCAAATAGAACTTGACTGGTTCCAAAAGTATGAGTGCTTATGGGTGAAATTTATCTTTGGGCAAATTTTTGGAATGTCCCATTATATTGTCCTAATTTATTTATACAATGACTCTACAGCCCTTGCACAGCTTGGGCCTGATATTATCCTCAACCACTCTTGGTAGGTGAGCTTCTGTTATCCTTTCTAAATATGATGACTTGACCATCTAAATAAATACCACAATATCAGGTTGACCATGTATCCCCATTAAATCCTGACTTTTCCTTATATTCCATTTCCATATATTATATCCATTACCTTATATTTTATTATCTTACTAGTAGAGAATCCCATCTCAAGTGTGATTTTTATTGCTCTCTCCTTCATCTCTTCTCTTTCAAAATAATATTTATTTCAGCTTTTTCATTCACGTAAAATTGAAAAAAAAATTTGCTCAGCCTACACTGGCTCATTACCAGTGATGCGGAGAGAGGGGATTCATGAATTTGCTCTACCCTTCACACGTGGGGGATAGAGTGGGCTCAGGGATCCTTAGGTCGATTGTGTAAATATTGTATATAGGAGTGTAAATGTGACTAGAGATTCTTCTTCTTATTATTTTTTCATTTATTTTTCATTCTTATTTTATTTTAGTAAGAATGTGATCATTCATCACTATTACCTATTGCCTGCAACGGTGTGGCAGATTGTAATATCTATCAATAAATAAAGTTCGATTATAAAAAAAAAGAATTGAAAATTAGGCATTTAGGATGTTATCACAATATAAATAACACTAATAAAATGTTTGGTCTGATCAAAAGTTGGGAACTCTCTTGGTCCTTAATCTATTAATAAAATTATCCCCTCTAAGGTTGAAAGGTAAAACAATAAAATCTTCTTTATTGTGAAGTAGATCTTATGTTAAGATGTTTGATCCTATTGATCCAAAAATAATTGGGGAGGTGGAAAATCCCATATGTTCTAAAAAATTAGGTTACAATTTAAATAATTCTACTGAAAGTTATTGTAGGCATTTTAGAGTGGAAAGTATTTTCATTTTTTGAAGTGAATGTGCTTTCATGATATTTGAGTTCTTCTGATGATGATCTGCTGGGATATTATATCTCTTGATTGAATACACCTAGCAATAATTGATGATTTGCCAATGAACAGGACCATCTTAGAGGGTAACAATTGTTGGCACTCTTCATCTGTCTGACTAAGCTACATACCCGAATAAAAAAAAAAATCAACTAAGCAATTATAGATTACAGATTTACTGTGGTATTAAAAAAAAAATGTTTGATACTTGGACTAATTAAAATTTAGAAAAAAAATGGTAATTCATAGTAGCTAAGACAATAGAAATAACTTAAAGGTGGTAGGCTTCTACGTTGAAGCTCTCATCTTCATTTTAAATTACTAATAGATATTTTTTTAATAAAAAGGGTTAGATCTGACCTTAAAATTGTATTTTACGCCTCATTGTAATGAGTTTTGAAGTGAAGGATAATGTGATTATTATTGAATTAAGTTATAAAATTATTGTCATTCTGTCAATTTTTTTTAATTCAAAATAAATCATTATTTTCTATTCTGATTGTTTTATTATTTCCTTATTCTAAAATAGTTAAGGTTTCCATAAGAGTATTTCTGATAGGTTGGATCCCTAACTTATCCTTCCATGAGTTGGGGATCAAGTCTTTGAGGAATCCCTCCATGATTTGACGAACTTTAATATTAGTCCCTTAATGGGGCAAAATAAATTGATGATTTATTTTACTTAATGGTGCTAAGATTTCTTTTTTAATCAAAGAAAAAATAATGACTTCTAGTAAGCTATATTTTCCATGTCCTGATAAACTTTAATATTTATTACCAAGAAAGGATTATTAGCTACTACTGTGGAATATCCTCTATGATCTTACAAATTTTAATATTTGTTGTTTAATGATGGTAAAGTTTTCTTTGATTATTGATCAAAGCCTAGATATATGGGTTGATCTTTAGTTATACCTATCTTTAGTTATCCTTATTAATTTTTAGAATAAACATGTATATTTAAGGTAGAACTCAATGCCATGTGATATCTATTGATAAAAGCTCTCTAGTACAGCTGTACTAATCCTCTTTCAACCATCTTCCCCAATCCTTCTCATTGAGTTTAATTAGCTTTACATAATATTATCTGATTGTATTTTAGGTACCTAACCATTTCAGTTTGAGCTCCTTATGAATTGGGCATCTTTTCCGAGATAGTGGAGTTTTATTTAAATTACATTCTGCCTCTATCTATTTTAAGTTTAGGTCAGATTTACCTCTTATTCGAAATATTAGCCTATTAAGCTTGATATTGCTATCTAATTGTTTTGGTAATATTTAGTGTTAATACAATTTTTGTTATCTTACACTGTTTTATTAGTAATAAGATTCACATTATACTAATTTTGTTGTGTATATACTTCTTTTTTAATTATAGGTTTGATTATATTTTGTGTTTTTTACAATTTTTAAGAAAAGAGAAAATTACAGTTTCTCTGTCCATCTATTTGAGGCCCATGATGTTCCTGCTATGCTATTGGGGCAGTGTTAGTGGAAACGTAGTAGCTCTTCACTACCTTCGGGTCACTGGTAAAACTACACCTTTTGGTCAAGACTATCCCCTTTCCTCAAGAACTTCACTTATGTGATGGTTTTATCAGTAAATCCTCCTTTAACATGTCACCTCCACACTCTGACACATATCCTGTCCATTAGTTCATTTTTATTCCATTCCAATTGCTTTCTCCTAGACTGAAGACTAATGTGGAGTCCACATATTGGACTTAAAAGGCAAGAACTCAACCGACTATTTGGACAATTATATGGACTGCTAAATAGAAAATTACAGCTTTCAGTAGACAACAAATTACTACATTACAAAACAATAATAAAACCTATATGGACTAGAACTGTGGGGAGACTGTTAAAAATTCTTAACATCAAGCGCATTCAATCTTTTCAGTCCAATGTCCTTAAAGATAATAGTTGATGATCCTTACTATGTAACCAATGATACACTACATCCTGATCTTAATATCTCCTTTGTATCAGACCTTATTAAATCCAAATTCACCATATTCCACGAGAAACTCACTCATCCTAACTTCTTAGCACAATCCTTATCCAGCATTAGCCATCCCTACAATTCTCCCTGAAGGTTGGAATAGCAGTGGCCCAGTCATATTGTAAATAATTATATTGGAATTCAGGTTATAGCCATTTCCCGACTTGCTGGTGATCTTGTCTTAATTTCCTCACCAAAGTCGTTCACATATGCAGGTGGAGTGTATACTGCTGCTCATAAATTATCTAATAGTGTTCATATTGTTCTACAGTGGAAGTTCCAAAATGATGAATCCTTAGAGACAACCACGTTGCATAAGTCTTTTTATCCTCTTTGTTGGTAACTAGAACACTAAGAAGGATATGAGTTTGTATTTATTTCTTGGACAACGCACCATCTTCAATTCTTCCAGACCGCTACATGCACCAGCAACATAATAAAGGACTACAAAATACTTAAATTCAGAGTCTTTTGATGCCTTTAAGAGTTGGTCAATGTCATATGGTGTTGATAGTTCTCTTTGCGCCTAAACTGATCTCGATACCCCAACATTTATTATAGGTACTAATACTAAAAATGATAGATCTGAAACATTGATAAGTAATAAAATGGATATGTAGGATTAAAAAAAATCAATCCCTGGGAAAAGGGTTATTGACTGGGAATGTCCTAATTTCCCCAGTTAACACCTTAGTTTGATTTTATTAAAGTTTTTTTTATTATGTTGGTTTACTTCAGAGGTGCTAATAGTTTCACAATCCTGATATTTTTCATCTTGGTTTGATTTTGAGAAAGAGTAAACTCTATTATTATCAAAATAGAGTCATCAAAAGCAACTGTTTAAGAAGCTACTAATTTTTATTTCTTGTTGATATATTGATAAGTATCTGAACTAGATAAAGGGGAAATCATTGGAAGTGAGAGGAGAGGGGTTTGAAGTGTGATCAGCCTCCCTGTCTGCTTGGATTTATAGGAGAATATTTTATTAATGTATGTTTAATAATTTGGAAGGAATCACAAAAGTTTACTCCCATAAAAAAAGTTTAATCGGGGCTTGGTAAACAAAATTCAGGTAATTTGCCTAAAGCATGTTTATCAAAGATGAAGAAATAGGACGAACATTGGTCGATATTACGTTGCAGGTTTTGGTTTATCCAGTTGGCTGTGAGATTGTGCAGAAGTCGCAGGTCAGATAAGATTGGAGAAGCTAAGCTCCCTAATCCTGGCTTCTGCTACATCCCTTCCTCATCCAGTAACTCCTAAATCCTACCAACCCACTTTTATGACAGGGTCCGGGTTTTTGGTTTTTATCGTTATTTTTTTTCTCTCTCAAATTCTTTACATATTGATGTTACGAGACTTGCTTTCACGGTCAATGAAAAAATTAAATGATTGACTAAGCCATACATGTTTTTATTAATATCTAATGGTAGTATGAGCGTACATAGCAGGTGCGTAGGTGGCGAATGTTATGGGCCTCGGCTCACAATTTTTTTTCGTGTATATACCCCATTAAAAAAACAAACCACGTTAGGAGCAGTGCTGCATTATGAAGGTCCTATTCGTCTTCATTTTTGTTTGGAAAACTGAAAAAGATGTAGTTAGAAGAAAACTGAAACCCCGAAAGGCACTTCAATGTAACCTTGATTGAAATATAAAATTTCAATTATCTAACTCAATTGAAGATACCTTAGAGGCGCGCAAAACCTTAAAATGGTCCATTGGATAGGACAAAATTTTAACATAAATTCACCACTAACTTCATATTCATTTTTCACAAAAATCAATTCAATATACCAAGTTTCTGTTGATCTGATTCAGAAATGGCCCCTGGAGTTGCACAAATATAGCGGAAAAGAACATGGATTTGCATCTATTAACCCCAAAACCATGTTACAGGAATCATGAAACTGATATAAAATCCCCTTCCGATAATCTTCGATACAGCGTTCTTTTCCTGGGAAAATACGGCAAAAAAGTTGTCATCTAATTCCCTATGTAACATTGAATTAAAATGAACAACATTTCCCTTTCTGTTCGTCACATCAAGTATTGTTTCTTCTTCCTATCTTGTTAATTTTGATTTTTATGGAATAGGAGTTAAGTCACTAAGTGTTTCAAATACTTTTTTAGTATATTTTCAGCAGACTATTTGAGATTCTTGTCCTGTGGAAACTCAACTTGAATAGCTGGAGGCGAGGTGCACACGAGATAGCTATTGCAAAGATTCAAAGTGAAAGTATTATTACTATGTTATGTTGGTATGACAAATGTTAAGTAAATTGGTGAGACCCCGAACCTATGGAAAAAGATGCTGTGGGAGGAACTTCTTCTCTATTGTCCATTCAAGGCTGACTGAGAGTGGGGTCGTCGGACCTCCTAGATTATTGGGTCTCATCACATATCCTGATGGGACATGTGGGTTCCGGGGAAAGCTGCAAAGCTATGGAATGAGCATCTACCCCCCACCCGGTACCCTACGTGTGGAGTCCTTGAAACTGCAGAGCATGTAGTGTTGGATTGCGCCGCTATGGAAGGACATCGTGCCAGGTTGTTGAGGAAAAACTGGATATTCGCCCTCACCGAGTCGGACTTCCCTCGTTTGATGGAGGAGGAGAATTATCCCTTCTTCAGGGGTTCATCAACGAGTGAAGGTGGTCCACCCGGATCGTCCACCTGGCTTCGTTGAGCCACCAATACAACAAGGTGAAGGTGGAGGCCTGGACCAGGCTGCGTGCTGAAGGAGACATCCAGACGGATGCAGGTGGATAAGGTGCTGCCCCATAAGCCCTTAAATGTGCTTTCCCGAGCGCTTGCACCACGGTTAAAATAAAAATGTACTCCAATCAATAAATAAAATTAATAGTATCCCAGTAATAAAATAAAATTGACCATTATTGGTAGCAGTGGTATGCGTAACCCAAGCGCACTGCTGCCGAACTCCATATGCCAGAAATGAAGGGGAAGGGTGAAATAAGAAAAAAAGTTAGTACATTAAATGGTGATCATCGTCATAATTAAATAAATATATACAGTATGTAATAATTATTGTCTTTTTCGACCAGAATCAAATATATTCTTCTGTTGGGGAGGAGAGGGGTTAATTAAAAAAAATTACTTATTTGAATTTTTAGGACCCAATGAGTAGGAATTATTCGTGGCTATCCGAACTCAATCTTAGTGCCTTGCCGAGAAGGGGTGGAGAGAACAGCTTACCAGCTTGAGACATTATTTTATTTTTCAATGGAATAATTTTTGTTCTTAAAAAATCCTTTAATTTCTTACTATACTTGAACGTTTTTTAATTTTTATAAAAATTATTGTTGTCCATTTACTCTTTATCTTTTGTCTGCAAAGGTCCATTGCCTTTGCAGACTATCTGACTAAGGCAAAATAAGACTAACTGTCAATACAAAAAGTTAATTTTGTAATGACAGCTAGTTGAGAAATAAATTCGCCCCAAATATCAAACGGTCAATATCCGCTACTGATATTTGTCATGCATATGGACGTTGCTACAACTTATTGATGGGAGAGGCTTCACTATCATTAAAGTAGATTAAAAGTAAGGCTTTCCAGGCTGGGGAATTTATTATATGAACAAATTTGGGCTATTAGCATAAATGGACTGCATAATAGTTAAACAATTATTATTTAATTTAAAAATAAACAAAAAGTTACACATTTGAAGAGTTACATACTTTCTTGATTTTTTAAATCATTAATTAATTCTTCAAAGTTTATTCCTATTGAGGACATTTTTAAGCTATTTCTGTCGGCATCAATGATAAACTGTTCTGTCTTAAAGCAATCGTACCTATCGATTCAATCTAATATATTAATCATAGAGGAGAATACATCCAAAATGTTTTTTGGATAGACCTCTTACGAATGTTGAAATTTACAAAAATAATTATCCTTTCTATTTAAATACTAAATTCTATTGACGAAATGTTTAATTTATTAAATCTAAAGTTATTGCTATTGATTTTAATAGCTTATTAATACCTTTAGCTTTTATTTGAATAACTTTTGCTGTAAAATGTATTACTACGGATTAGTTTTATAAGTAGATTCTGAAATGACACCCCTCCTTTCTCTCTCTCCTGGACCAGAATAATACTTCGGGACCACTCCTGCTAAACACTTCACGTGTTTTAATTTTATCAGTAATATTGATACATGGATTAAGATCAATCATAAAAACATTGTATAAGTACTTATGATCAACATATATATTAATAAATTAGTTTAGACATTCAGAGTATGATAAAGGTACGTGTAATTGTTTATTATAGATTTTTTAGCCAACTCTCATCGAGTCACCCCAGATCACGGACCCAGCCGGGTTTGGGAATCTGCTACTTATATTTTACGAGCAATGGATGGGTTTTTATTTCATGAGTAAATCTGAATAACTAATTTTGAAAAATGAAGATGGGCTGTTTCTCAAATGAATAACACTTCTTTCTTATAAATGTGGAGGCCAAATATGTTGATATTCTTGAGTGAATAGCCTAGAATTATTTTGATGGCATTCTGATTATAAAACTTCAAGTCTTTCCTAAGCTATAATTATCCAGAAGCAGGCATCTGATTGTTCACGAGGTATTGTAATTTGGTACTTAGTCTAAAGGGCCCCAAAGTTATTATCCTTTACCTTTTATCGATTAAAATACTTTTAACTTTTCCGTTCCTTTCGTTGATATTTTTGCTGATTCTTAAGACAAGAGTGTCCGGGTATGGATTTCTGACAGAAGCTTGGCCTATCCACCAGCAGTATCGATACCAATGACCACAATCCCTTGAGATCTTACGTAGTGAAAAGAACTAAAGTCTAGAATGGATTGACCAGCTTTTCCTAGTGATTTGACCAGGGCTGCTGCTCTTGTCACCCAGATTATGTCATCTGCATGTAGTATACAGTTCCTGATCTTCCAACTATAATAGGTAAAAATGAGTGGATTGAGTATAGGCAGCCTTAGCTTAGTATTATGATCGAGATATCCAGTATCTCAACCACTCGTTTAAAAACGATGCAATACTATTAAAAACGTAGTCTAATGAGCATAGGTTTGTCTGAGATTGGTCCTGTTTTTAGAGTTTTCCTTTAAAAAAAAATATTATCTTAGTTGATTTATCATCTGTCGAGCCGCCTGCAGTCCAGAAGGTTCTTTCTTTACCGACTCTTGTCCTTTAGGATTAGGTTTAGATATTGAAAAGATATTCTTTTTATTTGTTCTGGATTGTTAATAATTGATAAAATAAAATTAATAACGTAAAACTCAACAAAAAAACTGCATAATCGAGTTTAGCATACATCGAGTATGATGTATATTGTTTTTCGACATATTAAAAGGTTTTAAACTAACTTCTGCTAGTATGTTGGGATGCTCAATCAGTCTTCAGTTTCTCTTTACATCCCTTCTAAACGAATGAATTCTTCCCCCTTCCCCTCGACGAGTTCAAATTCATCGGGGTGCAACAGGAAAAAAAATCGTGGGTCGAATGTCGATAGGGCCGTATGAAAGTTTAATTTTCATGAATTTTATACGGGAATAATGAGATGGTGCGGGGTTTTGGTGGTGGGGGGAGGGTGAGGGCAGAGATAGCCGATAGGGTATAAGGCAGAGGGATTTGGGGAAGGGGGCGATATAGTCGTCCTCAAGGGTGTGAGCTGCTTCTAAACATGGCCATCATATTGTCCGGGGCATCAGCTTGTATCTTATTGGATCCCGATCCCGGAGTAATGGGGGTCGCCTGATAATGCATACTGAATGTCGGCCGGGATCGAAACACCCTCGAATTACCTCATGTAGGCCATCATCGCTTCCTTTTTTAAAACCAAAACAGGTACTAACGTTAACTGGCGTCGTTACTGAAATGTGCTGGAATCAACCAACTAAACAAGGAACAGCTCAGCGGAAACGTGCTGACACCGGCTTAGGTTTCAGGATTTAAGCTTTTATTCTTTTTCTTGCTAAGTATTATTTGTGTTACATGAATATTAATGGAATGATTTATAAGTAGAAGTTAATAAGAAAATAAAATACTTCGTACGTCGGGTAATCCGTAGCATTAAACAATTGTTTATAATTTCTTTACTAATTTATAAAGGTTGGCATACTTAAATAACAACCATTGTATAATAATCTGCAGAGTTTTCATGTTTGATTCACATAATATATTCATAATTAAATTTTGTGAGTACTTGCTTTGTGGAAACATTTTTTTTTAGATATGATTTTTCATTTAAAAACTATACACTGTCAAGCAAGTTAAAATAATAATACTGTTCCCAATTGTAATTTTTATAAATTGTGAAATTTTTCTGTTGGCATTATGTATCTACATAATTATATTGTTTCGATTTTTTTTTATTTACACCGTCGTCGGAAGTGTCCGTTATATAGATGTTAGAGTATATACAGGAGGTCCCAGTTTACATGTTCATGTTCACCCCCTAACCTATAAAAAATTGATTTATAAATTTTTAATTGATTATTGCTGAGGCATAACAGTTCAATATGATGCAGGAAATTGCTATTTTCTATTTTCCAATTCTTCTCCGGCGCATCTAACTCAAAATTTCCTGTGAAATGGGCTGATTTTTTTTACGAATTCTAATATCAAATCAAATTTTAAGATTATATCGCGCATTGGAGATGAGAATCTTCGGAAACAAGGACCATTTTTTTTTCTTACGATCTGAATTCAAGCAGGGCGAAAAATTGAAAGAAAAAAAAAGAACAAAATCGTTTCAGAACTCAATTTTTCGTAAGAATCTATCATCATAATTTACGTTTTCCTGATAAGTCGTGGATATTTAAGTGGATGTCATGACGCTTCAATAAATAAATGCCTCAATAGTGATGTTAATTTCTTGTTGAAATGAATTCTGAAACGATGTTAATTTTTTTTTTTTAGGATTCCACTTAATTTTTACGGCAAATGTGAGCCTGATCTGGAAGGATGCGTCGGATCAAAAAAGTTCCCGATATCAATTTGTCCAAAAATTACTACCAGAATAAAAAAAGGATAAATAAATAAAAAACATTCTGTAGAAAGTTTCAGAGTTACGAGCATTATAGAATTGAAGAAGATTAGAAAATTGATAAAACCATCAAATGACAAATGACGTACCACTGTTGTGACCTAGCGCAATTCTAATCAAAATTTCCAAAATTGTAGAAATCCGGAGGATAAAAATGTAAACTGGGACACCCTCTGAATTTGTTATATA
>NW_027109899.1:64677-77244 GCF_000696795.3 Halyomorpha halys
TATATAAATAAAAATAACACTGAAGTTAGCTCTTGTGTGGGACGCGTAGTTCATAATTGGATGGGTTTAGGTTAGTTAACATGAGAGATGGAGGGTTGATCCCTGTTCACCAAACCCCATGTGATAAGGATAGCCAATTGCTGCAAACTCAACATGTAGGCGCTGCTGCTTGCGAAGTTGGGGGGTGGTCGGTTGTTAAACAAGGGTTGTTTCAAGTTTGCATGAAACAAAAAAAGTTTAGTTCACTATATTTTGACGACTCCCATTATAAAAGCCGTCGGTTTTTACGTGCAACGATAACCCTAATGAGCACAAAACTCCTCTCTATGAAATAAATGATTATTTTCTAAAATTTGGGTTTAAATTAGTATATAAATTGAACTACAAATCATTATGTCAGCATATTACTTATCATTATGTTGCTTTAATTGTTATTATGCAATCACATAATGGTCTCTTTGAATTTATCACATATATATCTATGTGACTTATTAATATTTTAGAAAAATGTTATTGTGGGTTTGTTTGAATAGAACGGTAAACATTGATTGTATTTGAAGTTGCTGCAATGACGCACCAAAAAAATTTATCTACGCACGTGAACTGTCTATATTGAATATAAAGTTGGTTATGAAGCGCTGAAATTTCTTACAGTCCGTGTTTGAGAACTCACAGAGTGTTTGATAGGTAATCCATAAATGTATGCCGTTCGCAGCCCATGGTAGTTTGTTATGTGGCATAAAGAAGGTCAAAAGAATTTGCTACTAAATCAACAGCAGCATTCAATATGCCAATACTTCAATATAATAAGAACAGTCCACCATGGCATCTTATTAATCGTTTTCCACGTTCTGAATGTTACCTCCTTGGCTACCATAGAGGCCATAAGCTGTACTATTTATCTGTACTACTGTTAAGCATTTATGGCTCTTTGATGGATTTCTTGTAGTAGCTCCTAAATTCACTTCGTTTCTAAGTCTCCACATATGGTTTTCAGACGTTCCTTCTTTCGTTTATATGGATGTTCGCTAGAAAAGTGGAAAGGTCGGAGATTTCGTATGCATCTCCTGTCGCATCCTGAAAGTGCAACCAGAAGGAGGATCTACGGGCTAGTTACCGAATGATAGTTATTTGAAGAAGTACCCAAGAATGCATCTTGTATAGATCATAAAGTAGGTTACGTTTATAAAATAGAAGTAACCTATTCACTACACTACTAAAAGATCCTATAACATATTCATCTTTGGTTGTTAACACATTCATCACTGCTCAGCCAGACCTCTCATCTCTCACTAGAAAACAAACTACTAATTTATAAGACTATACTCAGACCTATCTGGACCTAAGGACTTGAACTTTGGGGATCAGTTAAACCGTCGAACATCAAACGTATCCAATCCTAAATCCTTAGAACCATAGTTAATGGACCCTATTACGTTTCCAACAGAACACTACACCATGACCTACATATCCCTTTTGTCCTTGACCTCATACCAACCAAATTCTCAAAATTCCATATAAACCTTTCCAACCATCCTAATACTTTGGTTCAAACCTTATTTAGTTCTACCCATCCCTACAGCCCACCTAGAAGGTTGAAACGGCAGTGGCCAAGAGACTTATTAAAATTAAAATGGACAATTGGAGTTCTGGCAATGGTCAGATTCTCCACTCAAGTTGAGTGTTTGCGGCTTTAGCGCCATTGCTCAGCCTCCACTGACTCACTACCTGTGATATAGCGAGAGGGATGCACTGGGATCTTTTGAGCTCTGCTCTACCCCTCACACGTGGGGGATAGAGTGGGCCCGGGGATCCTCAGGTCGATTGGGTAAATATTGTATATATTATTTTATCATTATGTTACTTTATTTATTTATTTTCCATATTGTATATATTTTAAGAGAGTTTTTTTATTTTAGTATGTATGAGATCATTCATCACTATTACCTATTGCCCACAACTGTGAGGCAGATTATCTATCAATAAATAAAAAAGTATTTAAAAAAAAAAACACATTCATCAATTGAGGTACTTAAGATCCGTTGAAAGGACGGAATGGCAAGGGATGGAAGACACCTTGGGATGCGGAACTGGGATGCAGCAGCTCGAGATCGAAACAACTGGCTGAAGTCAATAGGGGAGGCCTTGACTCGAAAATGGATTTTCGTACCGCTATAAATAAGTAAGTAAGACATATAAAAAATAAATTATTATCGAAATCAAGAGAAATATAATTGAAAATATCAGTTAACGTTTATGAAATAATTATTTTAGGTTTAAATGTTTACAATTTAAGACCGGTCTACTTTTTTTCTTGAATGTTGTTGGGTGAGGGGCTTGAAAAAATTACCTACTTCTTCTCCGGAAAAAATAACAGTATAAAAAAAAGCAGTCACTGGTTGGAGATTTTAATTATAAGCAGAGGACATGTGTATTGAAAATCCCTTAAAAGGACCAGAACAATTCAAAGTAGTAAAATAATAAATTAAAATAAGTTTCAAATTCCCAATAGAATGCATTTATATATAAAATATATGTATACGAAAGATTAAAACTCTAGTTTTATACAATATATAGAAAAAAAAATTCAAGATTTAAAATAAAATAACAAAAAAGTCACTTACAGTATGTGGGTTGATCATGAAAGTGTGTCGATATGCGCATATCGAAAAGAAAATATAAGTTTCATATATCCTTCCAAAATAGCCGCCATCATCAACGAAAAATGTAGGATTGGTGAGTTGTTGCCTCGAAATTCGGCGGGTGAGTGTCTGAGTGTCGCTAATACGGTTTACTAGCAGTAGCCCTAAATCTAGGAGACTGGAAAATGACGGTGAGCCTGTGGGTGAAGGTACCAAAAATCAACATAGGTCCAGTACCTTCTGAGACTCACTGTAGACTGAATTGACGCCAAGGTATCGAGTTGTATATGTATATAGGTGCCTCAAATAACAATATATATATACTCCATAACAAACATCTGACGTCTCTATAGTATACCTCAAGATTTAAAAATAAATTTTAATTACAAAAGACAAAATAACTTATAATATTAGTTTAAACAAATAAAAACAAACTTA
Organism: Halyomorpha halys; assembly: GCF_000696795.3. Lineage (NCBI taxonomy): Eukaryota > Metazoa > Arthropoda > Insecta > Hemiptera > Pentatomidae > Halyomorpha > Halyomorpha halys. The sequence goes on from NW_027109899.1 coordinate 67,758, forward strand.
TAGTTACGAGAAAATTCAACTGTAAAGAAAAAAAAAGAAAAATGAAGATGCTTTGGGCTTCGCCAAATGTCTATGTTTATAATAATACTTGTGTTTTACAAGGAAGGAGCGACATCTATATCAATTACCACAGAAGGCAGACACATATGCTCCTGGTTGGGCTCTCTTAACAATTAATCAATAAAATTATTGATTTTTTAGAATAAATATTAACATAAAATATTCAGAGTGAATAAGGAGCACCCAGCTAGCTGGGAATAAAGCCTTGTACCTGCTCCTAATAGCAATGGACAAAAATAGCCCCCCTGCAGATGAAATACAAACATTATCCTGTACTGCTGAAAATCTCCCTAGCCCATACTCTGGTTTAATTTACAGAGGCTCGCCGAAAGGAACATTCTGTTTGAGTTGGTACCCCTGCTTAGAAGAGCCGAACCCTTTGTATTTATTTAAAAACGTGGAGAGGGGAGGGTCTTTTTGATTGTACAAATCGGACAGATCAAAGTGGGCATCTGGAGAGTGGACTGCACTGTAAAAAATAGTTCATTATTGCTGGAGTCTTTTTTATTTATCTTAATATATATAATAAATGCTATAGTGTGGTGAATTTATTATTTTATAGTGGTATATGGATAGTATATATATAAACAATAGTGGGGAAATTAGAAACAAAAACTATCTTAATTAAAAGAAAAATCAAATTAACTAATTAAATAAAAATTATAAATAATAGGAATATGAGCAATTGAGGATTTTCCTATTAAAAGTTAATGTATCCACTTCTGAAAATTAAAGATTTTTTTGACAAATTGAAATTTCCAAAAACCTATTCAGTTAATTTCCAAGTTTAAACATCCCCTTTTAAAGATTTGGAAAACAATATTTTTAATCTGGATTATCTCTATAGGAAGTCTGGTGAGTCAATTCATTTAAAAGTTTCTGAGGTTAATGACTTCCATTTTGAATGAAATATTTATTAATTATTCATAACATTGTACAACGTTTCGGGACCACTGTCCCATATTCATGCCCTTTAAAACCTACAACAATAATAAAACTATCATAACACCAATCTTCATCATTATTTATTTTGATTTATACAATAATATTCACCTCATGATTTCATATGGGAAATCATGTCAACCATTTGTGCATCTTCACTTTTCCTTAGCACAACCATCACTCTATATTTCCTACTACCTCTTTGGACCTTATCTCATGTCCAGTGTGAGATGAGTTGTTCATTCAAAATGGAAGTGATTAACCTCAGAAAATTTTAAATGAATATTTTTAATAAAAAGTTAACCTGTCTACATAATAATAATTTTTAAATAATCGCCCCAAAATTGGATTTATTGACTTCATATAAAATTCAATTATACAATCCAAGAACAATGTTCACGTATTGTCTATTAATATATAATTGGTATTTTTAGGTGTATTTTTTTATGGATGTCCAGTGATGGTCGTCTATTGTTTTGTATGAACGTGTTGCAGGAAATGGGAGTAAGAGAGAAACGCTTTGTGTCAGTAAGTTTGTGTACTTTTGTATATATTTCGTATGCTTGAGTATATATTTGGAAAATGTTAAAGATTTGTCCAGTTCTAATCCTAAGTAATTGATAGACTCACTCCATGGGATTGCTGTAATTTTTAAAATTAGGTTTAGCGTTATGGACAGTCTTATTTCAGTGAATATGACATCCCATTTGCGGTTAGCTTTGGAAAATAAACTAATCTGTTTTTTAAAAAAATTATTACTATATCGATTCTGTAAGAATTCTGTGTTATCAGCATTGAGTGATCGTTCTACAAATGAGTGAAGGGGTGATCCGAGATGTATTTGTTGTATAGGGTAGGGGAATGGTTGAAACCTTGTGGAAGGCCAGCTGATAGATTCTTGGTTGATGAGTTTGGAGTCTAATTAATGACTTTGAAGTAACTACGAAAATGGATGAAATAGATGCAGCGAACCGTAAATTACCGACTGACTCTTTCGTTTTTCTCTATACAGTCAGTCGTTACGATAAAAAAAATTTATAGCATTCTCTGTGTGCTCACAGCCCCAGTTCACAAAAGCTTAGAATTCCTAAAAACGTGTTTGATCAGTCATCCTCAGGGTTTTTATTGTGTATTTTGATCTTTTTTAGTTAGAGTTTTTATCATTCCGTTATCGAATAAGAGAAAATATTAATTATTTTGGGGACTAAATGCACTGATATTCTTGTGGCGCCAGAAAATATTAAATTAACGCTATTTAAACAGAAATAACTTACCTCTTTGATCTACGATGAACATGCTTTTGTGTATTGAAAATAATATTTACGTCGTTAACTTGGTTTGACAAAGTTGTAACTGAAGTAAACATAGTTTTGAGAAACAGCTCCGAATTTTCAGTTTGATATAAAATGTTCTCTTTTAACAGAACTTAATCACCTCTTATGGAACCTTCATTCTTCAACCGATAGCACTGAATTTATTTGGTAGCTTTGTTGTATCAATCCTTATTGTGATTAGTTTCAAAGGGGAAAAAATATATTTTTTTCTGTTCCAATAACGTCAAGTTAAGGCCACAATATCTCCGGAGTATCTTTTAAATATCTGGAGGTTCACAAATGCTTGGTAGTGTAGCTTAACTGGGCTAGCTTAATAGATTCGAGTCCCATGGGGTTTGGGTTCGGTTGTGGCAGATAATTTGATTATTCTGTTAAAATAGATGGAGATCAACGTAGAGGTTGGGAGATCTTTCGGGAGCTAATCCAGCCTCATAAAATGGTTACCAGTTATTAAGAAATCAATTAATTAATCTAGTAAATTAATGAATGAGGATTACATCGAAAGATTCCTAGAGCATAGTCTCTTGTCTCTCAAATTTTACTAAATTATTTTGCCATCTAAATAAAAGGAATGATGTGCTGCGAGATTTTTTGGATGATGTGTATATCTCTTGTTTATGAGTCTTTTTTTTTACTGTTGAAATAAAGTTTGTTATCTTTATTCTACGGTTATGAGACTTTAACTTTTTCTGCCCTAATAACCCCTGATTTCTGTTGCTTATATTTGTTCGAATATAATTTAATGATTATTAGGCTTAGATTCGGAATCAATGAGCTCTATCCTAACAAAAATGTCTTATTTTTTCTTGACCAGTTAATATGTCTAATTAATACGAGTTTTGTTCCTAAAACCTAAATAATCTAAATTACCTGATCAACATGGGATCGGAAAAAAACATGTTTAAAACGTAAAATGCAAGTCAAAATTTTCGATTCTCAGAAAATAACTGTTTTTTTAATTTTCTGCATGGACACAAAGCTTCCTGATCTTTGGTCGTGATGAAGCAAAAATAAATATTTGTAATTGAAAATTAAAATCTGAAGTTAAAAAAATTAAATTTAAATTCAATGAGCAGTAACTAACTTGGGTAGGTTTAAATTGTTTGTATTCAATTATGCCCTTTATTAAATAAATAAATAACACACGTTTCGGCAGAATTAGCGTCACAGATATATTTTAAAAGAATTGTAATTAATACAAAAAATTATAAAATTAATATTTAATTTACTGAGATAAGTTGATTAAAATATTTTTTTTTGTTAAGTCTAGGTAATATGTGTTTTTTTTTTGGTTCAATTCGAATTAATAATAATAATAAACAAAAAAAAATGGAATCGAAAACTAGACAGATGGTTTTTATGGTGGTTGTAGTATATACATCAATTATCGCTACAAGTAGATCTCGCACAAGGAAGAGGTTATGGTAGTAATAAGATATAATTGATGAGATTAAACTTTCAAATTTGAGGCTATGGGGGTGGTGCCGCTAGGGAAATACGGTGGGGTGAATAATTACATGATCCCTCACATGGCTTATCTATGCCCGTAGCCACAGCACTAATAGAGAAACCCGAGCAGGTACTGAGTCATAGCCTCATCATCCCTCCGTAGCTTAAAAAAAAGTAATAGGGGTCTTCATTTTATTATAATATTTAAAGAGCTATAATAAAAGATTTTTTTTTTAATATCATTATTGATATTTACAACTGTTTACTACATAATACATTTAGTAAATATGATCTTAGTTAAAATGGAGTGTTACAGGCGTGTAGAGCAACTACCCATTGGTAGCACTCTAATGACATTTTACATTAGTTTGTCTCGTGGCCATCTTCTTTTTAGGCGCCTCGGAGGATTGTCAGGAATGGAAGAGGATGCAAGGTTAGAAACTTTGGGGTTTGAGTGGTTAGGGATTTTATAATAGAAAGGAGTGATATCTGGTTCGGGCTAGATTGGTTACATAGGGAACATTAAGGTCCTTATGTATGATTTTATTTGTGACAAAGTAAAGAGCATTGAGGATTTGACGAAGGATTTTGGATTGTAAAGATTGAATATGAGAGGAATTCGAAGGTTTAGTGGAGCCCCAAAGCTCAACTCCATATGTCCAGATGGGCCTTATAACAGTCATGTAGATCAGTCTTTTGTAATGTGTTGGGAGTTTAGACCGTTTGTCTAAGCATCCCCCGGTGCCAGACTCGATCAAAAGCCTGTTCTACATCGAAAAAGACTCCCGCGCAGTACATTCCGCGCTCCAAAGAAGACGAGACTACGTCCACCAATGACATTGCTGGGTAGTAGATTGAGATGTTCGGAATCCAAACTGGGATTATATGATTGGAATCCAGGATGGGGTATAGGTGTTTCAAAATGATTTTTAAAGGATTTAGCTCATGATCGGTAATTGAGAGATAGGGCGATAGGATGATGGGTATTCTGGAGATAATAAAAGATAAAACAGAAATACTCTTCTTTTAAGTTACTTGGTATGAACCTTTTAATTTGATTTTTAATTGCTTTATATTATTTGATTGGATAAAATATATGTATTCTTGCCAAATCCTTACTTATTTTATAATATAACTTGTAGAATAGTCTATAGGATAAATTAATATATTAGGATTATTATAAATTAATTAACTACCAAGAGTTAGTAGGCGCCAATTAACAATACAACCCAATTCGAATTTGTAAAAAAAATTTAAATGAAAAAATTATTTTATACTAGCTGTGTCTCGCGGACTCACCTGCGTTATATTTGGTTTTATATTGACGAGTACATGATCAAGTGGGTCTTATTGGCTGAGTGAGAACTGAAATTTATAGGAAAAAACAGAACGTACAATTACTAAAAAATAGAAGGATTTTAAATCAAAGTGAACATGTTCCCATAGGAACTTGCTGAGAATATTGAGATGAGAATATAAGAACAATGTTCCAAATTCCAAAAACCTGTATATATGTTAATACTGTTCCAATACTTCTTTTAGGGAATTTGTTTATCTTTCCAATGAGGAGCTGCTTAATTCTTGAGTTATATGTATTTTTATTAAGTCTATAACCCATTAGAATACGTATTTTTCGATTCTAACCTTATTGGAAGCCTACAGGCTACAAATAAAAAACAAAACCAAAAAAAAAAAATCAAAATTACAGTAAAAATACTTTTCCAAAAATTGTTAAAATTGGAGTTAGTCAATCTGTCTACTGAAAGGGTCATTTGAGAGGGGAAGTATTGCCTCAATGAAAATATAAAAATATCTGTTCTAAAACGAGCCTGTATTAATTTGAGTAAAAATTTGGATTGTTCAATTTATTTGGTTAGTCTATCATATGAGTTACAAAATTCTCTTTTGTTCCTTCAATGTATCAAAACTCCTGTGACTACGACTATAACTGTAAAAAGTAATTGGTCAGGTATGGGCTGAATTTGTTAAAAGACAAATTTTCGTTTTTTTTTTTAGTATTTTAAGATCTAATTTGAATAAAAAAAAAAAAAAGCTCTTTTTTTAATTTGAGTTACACTAGTGAGAATAGAATTGTGAAATTGTCCCGGCCGTGAATGATTTATTATCTACCCGAATATCAATTCTACGCCCCCCCCCAAAAAAATATTCATTTTGATTACAAGGACATATATTTTGTTTTATCATTTTAGTTTTTGTTTGTTTTTTTAGAGGATTTAACATCTTTGTCTTCACCAACATAGTCCGAAAGATGAATGAGTTGTACAACAAAATTTTATTTTATTTACCATTAATAAAATTGACTTATTTGACGAATTTCATATCATAAACAAGTACTTAAACTACAACGTTTATAACTACTTTGAATTGCAAATTAATAAGTCAATAAAAATTTGATTGAAATTCAATATATCTTTTTTTATACCTAAGAGACAAGGAATATTAATTTTTCATTGATATATTTTATATTTTTCGATCATAGTTCCATAAAATAAACCTTTTTTGGTTTGTTGGAAACTTCAGAAAACAGGATAGATTGCAAGTATTTGTGTTGCCGAGAGAAAAGAAAAAGTCAGACGAGAATGGTCATAGATCTCAAACGCGTATTTGATCCGCAATGTAATTACTCTTCCCGAATACAATTCCTGATGTCTGACTATTACCCAGAGCGGGTACTCCAGACTGATTTATTTGAGAACGACACGAAAGACCAGACCTTAGATGCGGTTTAGCACTAGATAACCCGAAGTAGGCTAACCTGCTTTCCGCTGAGGAAATTGATAATCTAGATAAAGGTAAGCATTAGAAAGCTCATCAGATCTTTGCGGTAGGCTCGCTCTGAAGCAAGCTCAGTTTGATATCCTCTTCTGTAGGATAGGGTAAATTAAATGGTGTATAAAATAGGTTTAAGAAGTTCAGGATTAATTAACTATAAGGAACCAAAACACATGAATTTATTTATAATCTTTATCATAGAACTGTATAAATACGTAATCACAACTCCTATAACATTTAAATGGAATGTTGCACATTGTAATGCACATGTAGTTCTGGATACGGAATCTGATCTTAAATATTCGTTTAACTTGAACATTCAGGAAATGGAATATAAATTAATAGAATCCTCTAAACATATTATGTATTTATTTTTAATAAACGGCTTAGCGAACCCGATTCCAAAACCAATATTAGCCACAACACCAACCTACTCCACAAAATCCAATTCCGTTAGGTCAGTATTAACAAAATCATATTTTCTCCCAAAATAATAAATAGGCTTTACGCTGTACCGAGGGTCATTGGGAATGAAGAAGGGGTCTGAGGGAGGCTTAGCTCGTAGAAGAGGTGTTCGGATAGACAGCAAATCAGTGGGGCCAGGATTTCACTATTCTATCATCTGTGGTCACCGGTGTAGTTAAAAATTAAAAAAAAAAAGAAATGTTTGTATATTCATTACTTTATAAAACACTAAAAAAATAAACGAAACATTATTTTAAAACATATTTTTTGGAACGCAGCAGATGCACTTACCTTATCAATTAGCTCTTATGACAAATTACTTTTAGAGTTATGTTAATAGTCACATAAATTTTGATATATTGAAGAAAGAGAAGAGTTGTAACTCAAAAACAGGTTAACTCATTTGATAGAAACAAAAAGTTATGTATATGATATGTTTCTACGTTATGAGGATTATATAATATAACAACTAAAAATTTATGACTAAAAAATGTAAGGAAATTAAAAAAAAAATTCTTACTTAAATGTTTTCAACTGCTAACGCCCTTACTCATCCTCTATTGGTTTTTAATACCAGTGGCATTTAATACGGTTGAGAAGCGTTGGGATCTTCCCGAGTCCTCCTCTTTCCCTCATAAGTGGGGGCAAGAGCTCGGTTTGAAGCTCTCCTGCCTACATTATTAATAGGAATGAAAGTGTTTAAGATATTATTTTACTTAAAGTTAAAAATTTTTTTTTATTCATTTCTTTTTATTATTTTTTTATTTATTATTTTACTATCAGTTAATTTATATATTTGTATTATGATGTGAATGAGCTCTATAATCCATATTAACATTGTCTAAAAATATGAAGGAATGTAATATTACACACACACACACAAAAAAGTAAATAAATAAAACCTTTAAATTTTATAGACGTAAAATATCATGGGGTCCCAGATGTACTTCAGTTATGATTTTTGTGAGTAAAAAATCATCAAAAATTGTGTGCTGCAGTTTTTTCCAATTGGTAGAACGACAACGCGAACTCATCAAAGATAGCTAAAATGATGATTTAATTACAGTGTAAATCTAATATAATTTCATAAATGTATTCCTGTATTGAAGACTATGGCGTACAAGGAACTATGCTTGGGAACCGGAAATACCTAAAGGGGGTTTATATTTTTCAAGACCAAATTTTTAATTCGAACAATAGAAGATTCCAGAAGCGTTCTTTCGATTTGAAAAAAAAAAATCTGCTGATGGTGGGGACTGATTTTATTAAGAACATAATGATCGTAACCCCGGTTACAACTTAGAGTTAACGATATACCAACTGTCGCGTTCACGACACTGAAAGGATAGAAAAAAGAGGTAATCTAAATACGCATATAATAAATTAATTAGTTTTATGTCTTGAAATAATATCTTAATATGTAGACTTGTATGGTATGTATTATAATTATTCTAAATTTTATTCTTGTATATAAGTTCCTCGTCTACTGCGCAATTGGAGGTTGTTTGTTACTATACCAATTTTAACGAATGATCCTTGATGGACATGGCTTAGTTGACTAACCAGTTAGAAACAGATCGTGGAGTCAAAATACCAATCCAAAAGTGTTTTATTGCCATTTGATCCTTTCGCTATCGGAGATAGCTCAGGAAGTGAAATGGTATACGGAATAGCATTTTGGAGCTGTTCAATAATATAAGATGGCAATTAAAGCGGGTAGGGGGCCAACCGGAGACCAATCAGACAAACAAAGAGGTCGATCCCCAGGTGAGCCAACTGCACCTCCATTAAGGGATAATTAAATTTTCCCGAGCTCATTAGCAATTGATACCGGAGCCGAGGGTCAGGGTGCACGCTGTTACCGTAATCCGAACTCCATCGATCCACTGCCGAGTCCGGTTCGACTGGTCCTAACAAGAAAGGGCTAATTGGAGTTATCGTCCGAACTGTCTGGTGTGCTTGCTTTTTGAAAAGTATTTCGTCCTCATAACTGCAGTACTTAGTATCCAAATAAAACGCGATTTTGGTATGTATAATGATATATTTACTATTGAACTAAAAACTATGCATTAATGGAATTGGTTCCCAAAGAGTTTGGATTCCGAGCGAAGTTCACTACATAGCTTCTTCTACAGATCAGATTCTAATGAATACGAATTTTTATAATACACTGATTCTAGTAAAATAGCTACATCAAGCTTAGTTCTTGGGGATCACCATCCTGATTCACTGAAAAAAAGCTTCTTCTTTCCCCACCAAACTTTAACAACTTGCTTAGTGAGAATAACTATTTCAATAATTGAAAGGAATATGGTCTGGGTGCGGTCAAAAAAACTCAAATAGTAGAATTATACTATTTTATTGAGCCAACGTTTCGCCCCACGTTGCAGGGCTTCGTCAGGGCTAAAAAAGATACAAACACATAGTTATAAAAGGAAAAAAAA
>NW_027109899.1:83159-100664 GCF_000696795.3 Halyomorpha halys
TATATTTTAAGTATATTAAAAATAATAATTGTATGATAATTATAATTCTTATAGTTGACAGAAATTAGTGAAACCTCGTGAGGTTGGCAACAGATGGTGTAGACCACCGTTGCTACCTCCTAGCTCCTGCTTACTCTTGTACTCCTGATCTTGAAGCCGACCATTCTACCTGTTTCCTTCCTTTTCCGCATTCTTTTTTTTTTCTTTCTATTTATTGACTGAATCTTGTCTTTCTTTCCCACCCATTTTCATTCTCCCCTCCCTTTGGAAGATACTGTTCTTCCATTCCTGATTGGACGGGCGGTGTGGTGAGATGTGAATGTTGTTCAGCAGCCTTGTTCGTTTTACTTTCATAAATGTAAAAAAAAAATAATACATTAACGGAGTTGTTTTTTGTTGTAATTCATTCAATATAAAACACATTTGTTATATAATCTCATAATTATTGTAACAGTATTGTAAAATATTTGGTTTAAAATCAACCTAAAAAAATATTGATTTTGACAAGATCTAGTCCATTTCAACTTCTGCTCAACTATTTCAGACTAACCTAATTTTTCCAATGCTATTCCTCTAAAAAATTTAAAAATAGTTTAGTTTTATGTTTGATGTTACTTAAATATCGTTGTGATGCAGTGTCCCATTCTTAGTTTTCATGTAATCATTCACAGCCCAAGATAAATGTTTGTGAAATCTATTTTCACTCTTAAAAGCATTCTAAATCATGTTTCTATTTAGTACAGGAAAAATAGGACATATATAAAGAAATAATTGTTCTGTTGATAAAACTTTGTAAAAACATAACGAGATTGATGAATCAGAAAATTGCTTATAAATTCCTCGAGTGGATATTGTGGGTGATTAAATGGAATACTAGTATTGGTGCAAGTGAGAATTTCCTTTACGCTTAATCTACTGGAAAAAGCAAGACGAAATAAACATCCTAAAAAATATATACTTTATTGTGTACTAAAATTCACATATTTCCATTATTAATTAATTTCAGTTTTTCATAATAACTAGAAAACTAAGGATTTTTTTTTCAGAGAAAACATTAAATTATACAACTTTCCTACACCTATAGGATAGTACAGACATCGAAAGGAGAGCGTTCAAAAAGGGCATTTTATGGTAAAACATTTTCCCATGATTTTTTTGGACGATGAATTCGAATTTCTGGTTTTTCCAAATTTATATGTTTTTTTACTTATAAATCAAAATAAGGCATTTTCCAAAGATGAACATTAAAAAAAAAAGTATAGAATATTTTAAGCCGAAATGTTGTTATAATAAAATGCATTTATTTATTTTTTTTAATCTCCTAAAATCATTCATTCTAAGATTTAAACTTTTTTTTTACTGAAACAAAATCTCTCAATTTTTCTTATCTCTATATTTACTGCTCAATTTTCTAATTAATGTTATACAAAAATTCGTTTTTTTGGGTCTCAATTGATCATTTGATGACTCTTGATAGCCTAGAATTTTCAAGTCAAATTAATACTTTCTTAAAAAAAAAAATTAATTGGAACTCTCATAGTTTTGATGATGATTTCGATTAAATACCGTAATTAATGTTTCAAAAATCTACGAATTAGTTAACTGACATTTTTCCCATTTAACTATATCAGTTCAGTTAATCTATTAATCGGCCATCCATTATAAACATCTAACCGGTCACTTCGTTGTTTTTTTGGGTCCCAGTGGATTTCTTGATGTATCTCGATAGCTTAGAATTTTCAAGTCAAATTAATAAAATATTAAAAAAAAAAATTAAGAGAAACTCTCATAGTTTTGATGATAATTTCGGTTTGTGACATTTTTAAAATGGTTCGGCCTGAAACATTGGATGGGTCAACCTAATTTCACAGCGCGATGCTTTAATTGTCCATTCTATCCCACCGGCACTCCCTCCGCAGTATGTATAAGGGAATGCCTAGAACGATTCCAGAACGAATTCCAGATTTAAGCTGGTCAAATGTTACTCAAAGAGACCGATTGGAGAATGTAATAGTGTGTTGGCTGCATATACTTTTGGTTAGCTGGGTACAAATTTAACACAAGTACAAAAGTCGGAAAGCGACAAGCAAGATTTATTACACCATTTTTGATATGAACGCTCCTGATATTTTGTTATACGTTGTACTAGATTATGTAAGATAAATTTAATCGAGATATTATATTACAGTATAATGCGTTGTAGTAATGGTCTTATAATTATTGAGGTTATTATATACTGACGAGTAAAATATTATTATAGAAAGTATATGTTACATATATGTCAATGTATGTCAATTTAATGAATAGAGATATATATTTTTATTTGGTTTGATATTGAGGTACTGAAGGCAATGAAATAACTAACCATACTGACAGTTATTGTGTGTTATCACCGAAATATATCTAGTAACGTAATTATTAGCAAAATTTTAATTACATATTGTCAATGTTTAAAAAATCCACGAGTTAATGATGGCTGAGCACATTAGAAACAAGGTTTTGAATCCCACAGTCACTATTTATTTTGCGGAAGCCCTGGGAAATGAGTCTTTTGCCTTTTCCATTTCATGCAAATATTTCCACTCTGGAATAGTGTTTCACTTGAACGTGAGTCCCAAAGCCCTCGGTTCGGAACGTTGTGGGTTCAATTCCCACATGGAGCAGTTAATATTCATTTCTCGGCGGCTCCGAGAAATGAATCTTATCACTCCCACCTAGGTTAGTACGCGGCGGTAACTTCAAAGTAGCAGCCAGGGATTGACAAAAAGGACCACTAAGCCCACTTGCCGGACTAGTTCCTCCACCAGATACCAATACCAAATATGTGTGAGTTTGACAACTGCCATTACCGGATTATACCTATGACATAATTAGCTATGTTGCTTAAAATATTGAATCGAACTTAGGATTTTTCTAGACCTATAAGAAGACTTCGCCAACTCTAAGCCGTAACGAAGTAGCGAAGCGTGTTAGCAATAAGTTGGATGAAGGCGGATGGGGGTTGGTGATCGCTTATTGTGGCCTTATCTGAGATTATGTGGGCCGATACGACGCTCCTAGCCCTCCTCATATCGGCCGCGATGAGCCGTAGCGGACACCAGCATATCCTTATATCGGAAGGGTGGAAGGGGAGAGGACACGACCATGTCATTGGGCTATCCATCACATGTGACGTAGAATTTTGTTGTTGTGTATTGGCTGGACCCTGCTAACGAAATGGGCTGTTTAATGAGAAAATAATTGGCTTTATTATGAGACAAATGACAAACAAGGTTCAGTTATTAAAGTATTAAGGTTTAAACCCACGTTCATCATGCTTCATATATTAAGTAATTGAAGGGCTCCTTTCTTATTTTTCAGGGTTCTTCCTTTATAATTTTCAGGGTTTACAAAAAACCGTCTTTTTTTTTTTTTTACCAAATGAATATTTTTTAAAGGGTCCTTTGAACTGATGAAGTAGAGCAAAAGAAATAAATTATAATTTAAAGATTTGTTTTCAAAAGTATAATTTTTACTATCACTCAAATTAAATTAGTGTAGATGATCATTCTACATATCGTTATGAAAACTCATCAGCACGTCTGGATTCATGAACCTTCATTTTGTTAAGAGAGGAGAGTTTCAATTCAATTCGTTCTCAGTCTCCCTCCCGTATACCCCGAAACGGATTAGCATTTGTTTTTTCAGTCTGTTAGTATTTTATTTTGTATTTGTGTAGACGTTAGTTGAGAGCAACAATATTAAAACAATGGTTTTATCAAAAGAAAAAGCATGGAACATAAATAAGAACTAAATCCTGGTATTACTTATTTATATTCAAGTTCTATGTATCTAGTCTAATCCGATTTATAACACTGAATAAAGTTCAGAAACCTCATAAATGCATATTTTTATTATTTCTTTAAGGATATACTTTTACACCTTTATTTCTTGTTTTTCACAATATATAGCTTTTTATATTTTATTAAAAAAACAATTATTTCTATGCAAAAAATCTATTGTATCTTGGTTTGCGCTACCCCATATTAATGGGTTACTTTTCACATTTGCATTGTTTAATATTCGGTAGAACAAGAGGGAGGGTTAGGAAGGCAAGATTCTACATCTATTATTTTTGAAGTTATGTCCTCCTGGAGGGATTGTAACTTCATCGTACATTGAACAATACTTGTTATAAACAGATGCTTTGAAGTTAAAATAAAAAAAGTCGTATGGGAATATTAACAAAACCATATTTATTTATTTTATGCCGACGTTTCGACCTGAGTTTCAGGTCTTCATCAGGGGTTGTGGCGTAGAAGGCAGGTTTGTAACTCAGGGTTACAAACCTGGCTTCTACGCCACAACCCCTAATGAAGACCTGAAACTCAGGTCGAAACGTCGGCATAAAGTAAATAAATATGGTTTTGTTTATTTATGTTGTTCTTTGCTGACCGCACCCCGGACAAACTTCTCCAATCATTAATCTACGGTCAACTATCTACACCTCATTATAAAAATAATGATGTAATTGGAACATGTCTAAATTTTCAATCAAACTTCTTTATTATTAGAAAATTATATCCCAAGATTGGAGGTTTTTAATTTTTAATATTTCTGCAGAGGGTGTCTTTTAAGAACTGAATATCACCCATTGCTCGTTCTATATTATAAATTTAATATTCCTGTTACTCATAAACCCCCTGACTCACATAAATTTAACCTCATAAAATGTTTATGACCTTACATTGAATCATCTTAGCTAAAATGTTTATTATTTTCATGTATTTAATCTATGGTATTTTGTCCATTATTGGTTCCTAAATAATTATTTAAATATTTCTTTGTTTTGAGTTCGATATTGTGCTTTTGAAATTCACTGAATAATGTTAATATTTCATAATTTAAAATAATTAATGTTACTCGACCTATGGGTTAGTAATATAATCATAGCAAAATCAATAATTTAATTCTCATTCAGTAAATTAAAAAAAAATTCAGATAAAACATTTAAGAAAGTAATACAACTGAAAGGTTTTCATTAAATAATTAAATTCATGAAATAAAATAATATATACTAAGTAACATACGCACATAACAAATAAAAATAAATTGAGAGATATATAAAATTATAGCAAATCAAGTGAAATAAACACGGTAAAGAAAATTAATGTTAAGTAAGTAAACAAAGCCATTTTTTACACAACCTATCTAAAATATTTGAATTTTCCATAACGATTTTCGAATCAAGCTTTGCTTATACATTTATTCATATATCAGAAACAGGGCTTCTGAGTTAAATTTAGTAAAATAAAATAATGGGAAGATTGTCATTGTTGATTAATTAAAGTTCCTTTTTAATTAAAAAAAAATTAAAATCTGTACCGCTACATTCCATGAAGGGTCAGGGGTTCAGGGTTCAGTACTTTGTAAAGAAGTACTGTTACTAATGGTTGTGCAAGGAGGTGATTTGGTCAGAATCATATTCGACCGCCAGATTTTTTCCTAATTAATTACCTAATTTAAGAGGCTGGGTAGACCCCAGGAGGGCTCCAAAACCCAAAAGGATTTGAAGGGCTGAAGGGCTCCAAAAAGGATTTGACTCACGACTACAGTGTAACAGAAAATAGTTTCCTGCCCAGCTGAAGTGGAACTAGGAGTTAGTAGCCACGCGCTTTACCCCGTGACCACCGCGCTCCTTGATCCTTTTTAATAGCCCTCTATTAATAGATAGATTAAAAGAAATTAATAGTGCGTTCAAGAGTGAAGCAGGTGAGAACATTTCAATATTTATATCATTATACAAAGCGAATACTGAATTAATGATTTGAAATATGCTGAGAAGAATTATAATTATTATTTACATGATTTATTCTATACACATAAATTCGAAAGGACAGATTCACAGAAATTAATTCATGAACTCAGTACTAAAATTGATTTTTTGATGACAAATTAAAAGAAAAAAATGTATTCGCTGTTTTTTACTTCTGAATCAGCAGAACCGAACATTCGTTTGATCCCCATAGCTTAAGCACCATTCGTGACGGAGAACAAAATCTTTCTTACAAAGCCGATTCGTTACGAATGCAGCCGACCGTCAAACACAGGGGCCAATTAGACAGCATCTGAAAAGCAATCAACAAAATCAACTCAGTATAAAATTGCTTTACTAATAACCAGGGGACGACGGCATTCTGTTCATGATGAAGCCGCGATGATATTTCCGATGCATATTCATCAAAGCACCCTTCACCAGCATGTTCCGTTATTAGCCTACCCTTAGCGAGATAATACTGTTAAGCTTACATCATGGAAATCTTTTTTATTATGAAATCACTGAATACTGCTGTGTTTCCTTGTCTGTTTTCTCCGAAACGTAATTGTTTATCGAAACATGAAAAACGGGGGAGTTGTATCATGAACATTAGTGTATGGGCATAACAATGCATGGAAATAACAGAGTAGATTTTTACGAAAATAAACCAGAGGAGGAATTAGTAGGAAGTAGCAGCCACGCTATATTTGAATATTACTCTTTACACGCGTAATTAGTACAGTAACTAGTGATGGAAATGAATTTTGGTTGAAATACTTGTAGTATTTTTTTTTCAGATTATACCCATACATACAATGACGGTCAATCCAGACTTATTCCTAACCACACAAATAATTAAGCAGTATTAATGATCTAAAAGACGTATTAAGGAAGACAAAACATATCTTATAATTAGGGATAGGATTTTTATGTGCTAAAAAATCCGAAATATGTACATAAATATGTGCTAATAAATTGTCAAATATTTAAAAAAATATTATTTATAAATTATGTATTATTCAACAATATAAATTACTAATTAATTAGTAATTTTATAACTTAAAAGAAGTTACATAAATATGTATTTATTATATATTATATGAATAATATTTTAAAGAAATTATGTTAAAATATATACAAAAATATGTACTTAGAGAAAACATAGCTGTTCAATAACAAGACATTAATTAGTAATTGTAATTAAACTAGGGGAGTGGAACAAGACTGAGAAAGAACCATGGGAAGGGGGGAACAGAGAAATGGATTGAGAAGTAAACAAACAAATTCTAGGAAAATGCTACAGGAATAAGACCCTTGCTCTTTTTAATTGATCCTGAGAAATTTTCGATGTAATTCTGTGTGAAAATTTATTATTGCCACTGCTTTTAATTTGTGTTCAAGGTGAAGATGTAGAATTTTTACGCACTATTTATGATAAATGATAAATTTCACTTTTACGTTTCTTGTGTTCTTTTGAATTTTACGTAGTTCCTGCGAAAAATGTATTTACAATTGAACAAATAATTTAAGGAAATATGTGATTCAGGACAAAATATGTAAAAAATAACAAATATTTTAGAAAATTACAAGATTTACAACAAATTATGTAAAAAAGGCCAATTATTTAAAAATATGTGAAAGAAAAATGGCTTCTTTTGCCCAGAAATATCTTGAAACATCTTTAGTTAGTAAGGAATCGAAGATATCATGGTCAGGTAAAAATATGTGAAAACATAAAAATCCTATCCCTAATTATAATATTCACACGGACAACAGAATTTTATTCAGCTCTATATTCCCTCTTTTATAATTTATACTTAATTAACTATTTATAATTTAATTTATATCTCAGTAGGTATGGCGGAAATGCGCTTTATTATCTCTATTGCTATAATCTAAAAACATATGTCTGAATGTATTAGTACAAAAAAAATAACTACATCCGAATCTGTATAAATTAGATATGTTACTCGTTTTTTAGACTGTAGGATTGGGGCCTATAGAGCCAAAATGCTGCTATAAAATATTTTAATCGACTGCTCGCATTTGTAAATAAAAATTTTGATAGAAATTGGTGATACGTATCCATCTACATGTCATGAAACAGTCAGAACAAATACAAAGAGTAATTGATGAATCCAATCTCGAATGCCAAATCTCTTAAAAAAACAATCCAGTGTAAACCAAAACCGTTAAAAAAAAAAAACATTTGGAGTACACAACCTGACACATTCTATAAAACTTATTGTACAAAACAACATTCCTAACTGTATAAAGTTAACTCGTTATTTTTCTTCTACTTTTGTTCAATCTTTGTTTTTATTGATATTTTAAATTCTTGTTATTCAACATCATATAATAAAAAGTGTAAAGCTCATTGTTCATACATAAACTATACTATATTGTAAAATATAGTTATACTTTAGTTATATAATTCTCTTCCATATTGTTCTAACACAAAAATGAAAAAAAGGGTTTGTCATACAAAAATATGACATGTACAAGGGTTTCAGTATATTTCTACCAAATGAAATTTCTCTTTAATATTAATGTTAAACATTTACTTTATTGGGCCCCCTTTGCCTTACAGTGTTAGGACCTTGGGTTGTTTCGTGAAGTTGTTTTCTATTTTGATCCAGCTAGATACTTTGAAATATTGACATTTACACGCAATAATTAAAGCCCGATAAAGATGCAAAATTACCAATGTTACAATGTTTTCAAAGGATAAAGTGCATGCTATTAGCTTCATAGAAGATGTTAATATCTTTTTGAAGAAAAAATGAACACGATTTTTTATTGATATATTAATATTTTTATACAATATCGCAAGATCGTGAGGATTAAATTAATTTCCTCTGCTGCGTCATGGATCACTTGGCGCACCACATTCCTCCAATATTCTGGATTTGGGCTCAGTTGTGAAAATATAAAATATATATTGTAACTGACGGTAAAGTGAGAATCTGAAAATTTCCTTTATAGAAATGGTCGTATTACTAAATCCTAGAGTTAAGAAAAATTGCTAATTTTTATTAATAAGCTCCTCTTAGGTTTGTTTCGCATATATCATTATTTCTAAGAAAGGAATTAGATCAGTTGGTGATTGTACATTTTTTTCATCTATATTAAACTTAAATTCTATATGAAAATATTAAAATCTAAATCTACAACTTTGAAACTCTATTGCCTTTTTACTCAAAAAGATACCAACCAGGTTATTTTCAAATCATATTACCTGACTTCGTACCACTCAGTGATTGTACTTACAAATTACAAAATTTAGTGGCTACGGTTTAGAAATAACACGTTAAGCCATGGAGAACTATCTCTGCTTTGAAAGTGACACATTTTACAAATTATTTTTATTTAATATTTGAGGTATTCCGTATAATACTGTAGACAGGGGTTAGGTTGTGACAGCCCTACTAGCTTTGGCACTGTCTACTGGACGACACCATCAGAGAAAATGGACCCAGTCTACGTTATTGTGTTTGAAATTCGTCCAATTAAAAAAAAAATTTTTTACAAAGGTCACATATAAGAAAATTAGCAATATGAGCTATTTAAAATCAAAACCCGTTACGTCAACTTTTCTTGAATTTAGAGCAAGGCAAAAAGCTTATAAAATATAGATTTTTGTAAAAATAAAAATTTAACAACAGTTTAAATGGTGTCTTAAACTGGATTCTTGGAATTTTCTTAATCTTTCAAATTTTTAATTTCAATATACACTTACATAAAACTTTGACCTGAGGACAACTACATTTATAAAGGGGTCTGATAAAAAACTACGGAATCAAGTTTAAAATGTTATGGAGAGTTAAGGGTTTTTGATCTGTATTCTTTAGTTAATTGGTAAATCAGCTTTTAAATTTAATTTTTCGAATTAAATAATTTTTGTAAAATGTAGGTATAACTGATTTCAATTCAAAACGACTAATATATATTCTAATAGGAAAAGTCATCGCAAGTATGATTAGCTGTATAGATAGTACTATTATTTTTAAAAAATACTGTGATATACTAAAGAGTAGAAACTAATGTATAATCCATAAATTACATGTAATAAAAAAAATTCGATTCTCCCACTACTTGAACTCATCAACGAACGGAATCGAAAGCAGTGGAAACGATAATCGAAGGCGACAACCGTCATTGAATTAGGACATAATGCTAATGTTAATATTGCTATCAACGATCCAGGAATAATAATGAACACGACGAACGTCTGCGACGCCCACAACAAAACCGTACGTGCACTGACCCCGAACCTAATGCTCGATTGAGGGCACGAATAAAAAGAAATATAATGGTCTATAGAGGACAGCAAGAAAAGAAAAAGAAAATAGAAAATAAGCGGGTGAAGGATGATAGGGTGTAGGTGTAATGGAATGGGCCTGTTTAATGAGAACATAGCGTCCCTCGTCGTACAATAGGGCTCCAAGGGGTGGGAGGTATGAGGCACATGTAAAGAATGTCATACATTAAACTCTAGTTTTTTTTTTTTTAATAATTTTTCGATTTGAAAACCATCGCAATAAAGTAAGTACTTTAATGAATTATTAGACCAGTTTTACAAAACATTTTCAATTAAATTAGGAATGAAATACTAATTGTGCTAATTTATAGAACCGAACAAGATACTCGTACTAAAGTAGGTAAAGAGAAGTTATCTCACCGAAGACTCCCATTTGTGGTGAATCCTTTTATCATATACGTAAGCCTGAAGTTACAATAGGATGAATATTCTTCACTACACAAAGAAGTATAATTATCAATTAAATTTCAATTTTTAGTTAGTATTGGCATCAAGTTTTAGTAAATGTAATAATATTAGTATGCTGTGCATACGAATTAGTGATACATGACAATTCTTCAACAATTTATCTCAATATTAATTTTATAAAAAAATAACTAATACGACTAACAGGCAAAGTGAAAAAATTCATGGAATAGTTATTCCGTTTTAGGTCAACTTTTGTGGTCCCAGTGAGAGAGGGAGGGGGAAGTAGCTCACGTTTTATTTTTATATAAATGAATTTTATTTATATAAATAATAGCGTTTTATATAAATGCAGACATTGTGTTTTTATGAAAATTATAAAGATCCAGGTAGAATTTTAGTAGTGAATTTAATATTTACCGGAGTCCTCCATTAAGTTTGACCTATTGAAACATGGTATTGAAAGGACCTGTCCCATGAGCTATATTGGTTAGTATGCGCGTTACCAATTTTGTGGAAAGATAAATAAACTAAGTTCTTGCCGTTACAAACTGATGTTGTCCAGGGCCATCAGTAACCGAGGGAGTTTATCTTTACCAATCTCGTTACTTCAACAGTACCGATTCAAATTCAGCCTGGGGAGATCGACGTTTATTTCGTAGTGGTCTCACGAAAGAAAACATGACACCCACCATAGTTAGAATAGGGTAGTAAGTTATAGATAACTCTCCATATGTAAGAAATGACAAGACAGGGGGAAAAAAAAAAGAAACAGAAATCAATGTTGTCTTTGGCTCCAATAAGTTTTGCTAGATAACTTCGTGCTACAACGAATCAGTTTTCAGCAGGTCTCGGGCATCCTTGATGATAGCATCCTTCCTCCAAGTCGTGGACTGTCTTAGCTCTTGTCCAGTAAAGCCTTCTATCGAGCAACGTTCTTGGCATATCATCTTCCGTTATTCTGGCAATGAATCCAGAAAAAAGAAGTCTTACATGTTTGATGTGTATGATTACGTTACCCTATCCTTCCTTCTCCAATTCCCACGGACTTTTACTTATACGAATGTGCAGTGAACGATCATCCGTTCAAAGAGAAGGTTCTAGGTCTCTGAACCAAAAAAAAAAAAAAAAAAGAGGAGAGATCTACTGAAGTTATTCTAAAAATGTTTTGTGCAACGGAAGATCGCTGAACTTCTGAGGTGTTTCAGGAACCAAAACAATACTTGTTATCCTTCTCAATGCGCTGGATAGACTCGAGGTATATTTTATCACTACAACTTATGACTGATTAAAATTTAAATCGACCCATTTTGTTTGGTTCTTGAACAGCCAACTATGTTTCGGACTCTACTTGCATGTATTTAGTTTTGTATCTCCTGATTGACATTCATTCTCTTAGCATTCACAGCTTCAACCAGCTTTAAAATTGCATTCTTGAGCGACTCGGAGGATCTCGAAATTAGATCTGCCTGTTGAAAATGATATTGAAATTTCTGAATCTCGTACCACCTTTTCCAGAGCAAATTTAAACAGTATGGAGACAAGCCCTAGAAAGAGAAATAAGGTCTATCTTCCAAAGAGGAAAAAGGTATTATGTTTTATCAATAATAGATTGGTTTGCGTATTCGAATGAAGGACGTTACAATTTTTTTGTTTTGTTTATTAAAAAGGGATGACAGAGCTACAGTAATTAATTAATAACTTGTATTTATGAAATTTAAGGCTTAATTTAGTAGTTAATTAATAACAGATTTCCATGAAAAACGATGGAAATAAATGAAAATAGAAAGTGGCTTCAGAGAAAACAAACTAAGGAAATAGCTTCTAACTCATCGCCTTATAGTTTTATTTGTAATACCACAAAACTGTGGTAACTTCTATGTTTCTACTATCACGTATCTAATGCTGTATTCAAGATACAGATGACCAGTCTGACCCTTCCATAAGGAGTGGTGCGTAGTATCGGCCTGGTAGCAATATCAACAAACAAGGCAGCCAATCTGTGGTTCCATTAGGGTGAGGTGATTGTGTGCTCTGCGGTCGGATATTTATGTCAGAGCCAAGTTTGCGGCCTAACTGCCGCCCTCCATCCACTGATGAAGTCCTCCCGTCACTGCAGCCACGTGGGGCTGCTGAGTTCTGACCAATGGCACTGTCTGTCCATCTCGAGATTGGAGGAGGAACTTTTCCTGTTCCTTTGGGCGAGTGGCTAAAGTGTACACCATATGGCAACATCTGGAAGTGGCTCATAAAGAAACTCGTATTTCGAAATTACTAAATTACAGCGTTTGAAACATTCACAAATGATTCATCCTCGATAAAAGTTCATCAGAATGTAGGTTTTAATTGAGAACCGTTTTCTGAAAAATGGTGTGTAATAATTATGATTTGTCTGGTTTACTGGGAAGGTTAATTACATAATTTTTCGTTAGTCGACGACTGAGAGTTGTTTTTTAGGGATATAATTAATATTGCTTGCTCAGCAGCGATGTAAGGAAGCTATTCTGTATTCATTCAATGGAAAAAAACCGTTAATCGAACCGTTATTCCAATTTTGATGAGTTTGTACCTGATTGGTTCCTGATTTTATCAGATTCTATTTACAATTTTTGCTTACGAATGCGAATTTATTTTTCTTGACGCACCTTTAAATCTAAAATGGGTTGTTTATTTACCCAACGTTTGAGAGCAAATGAAAAAAAAAATAAATAAATAAATAAAGGAAATCAACGGGGTATGGTATAGGGACTAAGGATGAAAAGTTAATTACGATGACATGTTACTTACCAGCTACTCGAGACTTACAGCCAGTGTCGTCCTAAGAGGCTGGGGAGGGAGGAGGTCCGCCCTCGCCATCAATTACTTAATTGGTCCAACGGCAGAAGATTATTTATTTTTTTTATTTGAATAATAATTTTATTTTAAAAATACTCAAGAAATTAATTACGAACTATTAGGCCTACGGATGTAAACTGAAAACGTTCAGCAGTTGCACCATGACGTAGTTGCTAATGTTTAACTTCGTATGAGAAGCCGTTTCCATAATATTTACCAAAATAAATTCACTATCTAAATAAATTATAATAAATTCACTGAATGTCGATTTTTCCTTATTTTAAAAGAAAAAATGTAGGCTTTTGAAAAATAGAATATGAGCACTGTTAGGCGTCAAATCCCAACAAACATTGCTACTTTAAAAAAAAAGTCTCGATAATTCTTTTCCTACAGTAGCTTAAAAGAGATTAAGCAATCAGTGAAAAATAAATGAAAATTATAAACTTTTCCAAAAAATTGCAATTTTTGTTAGCATCTCCTGCAAACTGACTTCACCTGAGACCTGTATTTTTCTTGACACACCTATACTCCTTGAACGGCTCCTGCAATCTAGCCTAGGGTTTGAAAAAACAGCTAAAGGCAGGAGGTCAATGGAATGTGGAAAAGGTGCCCAGAATGATGACGATGACATGTTACTTACCACTTATTCAACATATTTTTGGATTTCAAAATAGTGGCCAAAATTACCGATTTTGCATCCTATCTTTTCCAAGACTTTTAGTTTGTCAATAATAGTAAGAGAGCCGGGAAGAAAAAAAGGCAGTTATCTCAGCCCAATTTTTGATTACTTTAATGAAAACTAGGAATAATTACTAGTCAAAATTGATGAGTCTGCCAAGTATAGGTAGAGGGAATAAAAAAATGGCTGCTGTTTCAAAACCTTAAAAAAAATTAATTTTTCTTTCGGAGTTCTATATCTTAAGAACTACCAACAACACAAGAAAACCTAAGAAAAAAATATTTAAAGAAGAGTAAATTTGCTGAAATATTAGCCCTAAAAGAGCTATTTACATCCAAAAGTTCTCGAGATATAGCTTTTTAAAAAGCAAAATTTCTTAAAAATCTACTGAAAGATTAGTAGTTAGTTAATTTATTTTGAGAAATCTATATCTCAGGAACTATGTGACGTACAGATATCTATTAGCACTCAAATTAAAGCTAGTTTAACTTACTATAAAGTAGTTTATGACACTTATCTTCGTAGGGGTAGTAGTTTTTATGATATTCACATATGAATATAAATTTGATAAATGAAAATTTGTCCGAACAACTATAAATCAAGTTATTTTAGCAAATTTCATGTTAACTATTACTCCTGCAAAGATAAACATTATAGACTACTTTATAGTTCATTAAACTAGCTTTAATTTGAGTGCTAATAGACATCTGTACGTCAAATGGTTTTTGAGATATAAAAATTTCAAATTAAATTCATTAACTACCGATCTTTCAATACGACCCATACAACATTTTTCTGAAACGTAGCTTTTTAAAAAGGTGCATCTCGAAAAATATTTAACGTAAATAACTATATTAGGGCTCATATTTTAGAAAATTTAATATTCTTTAAATGACGTTCTCTTAGGTTTTCTTGTGTTGTTCCTACTTTTTAAGATATAGAGCTCTGAATGAAAATTTTTTTTTTTATCGCTTTGAAACAGCCGCCATTTTTTATTACCCCTACCTATACTTGGCAGTCTCATCAATTTTGGCTAGTAATTATACATAGTTTTCATTAAAGTAATCAAAAATTGGGGTGAGATAACTGCCTTTTTTCTCCTCTTGGGCTCTTGTACTATAAGGTGCTAACAACGAAAACAAAAATTCAAAACTTTTATTTGGGGGAAATAGTTTTACCTAGACCCCTAATTCTAATGTACAATTAGTGGATTGGGTGTAAACAATGGCATTTGAGCAAGGATTTTTAAGCCCTCCTGCTCTCCTCCCTACAAATCAGAAATAATTAAAGTCAAACATTAATAAATTTTTGTCTGATAAATAATGTATATATATTTTTCAATAAACATATCTATCAGATAAATAAATAAAATAAAAGCCTCTTCTATGATGCCTCCTTAGATAATAGCTGAAAGGTGAACTTTCACCAAAATGAGGATCTCTCAGCTGCCCTCAGCATAAACCGGCTGTTAAAAGAAAATAAATAAAGGAAGTGCTGAGAAATCAAAGATTTGATGAAATAAAATAATTGACTTTGTGACTACTATTAAAAACGGAAAATTGTTTTTACTGTTAAATTAATTCTTGTACCTTGATAAAGATATTTTAATTACTTTAAACTAGTCTAATAAATTTAACTTGAATTGATTTAAATTGAATTCTACTTTTTACCAAATATATGAGTGAAATTAATATTGGAAATATCTTCTTTCTATACTAACTAGCTTTCTGAGGACTCAATCTCCAATTAGTATGGATAAGAGAGGCTTTAAAAGAGAATATCTAAGAGGCTATAAAAAAAAATTATCGTTTTTCAACCAAATATTTTTATTATTATTTCTTTGGTTTAAAATACAATTAATACTCAATATATAGTTATCTACATACTTGGTTATCTACCGTCATTAGCCATCTGCTATCAATTAGCTCGATCCCACGCCAATACCATTCTTTGGAACCACTGTCAAGGAACTCTTGAACCGCAATTTCAACTTCCGCAAAATTATCAAATTTTTTCCCTTGAAGGAAATGGGTTATGGATCGAAACAAGTAGTAATCTGATGGTACGAGGTCTGGACTATAGGTGGATGAGGCAAGAGTTCGAACCTATGAAGTTCTTTTAAAGTTTTTTTCACAAATGTCAAAAACTTCTCAAGTGATTGCTGAGGGACCAGTCTATTGCTCTTTTTCAGATTCCCCATCGACTAACAGTGTATTTCGACTCACCATACTCCCTGGCAAGTTCGCGAGTACTTGTGGACGGATTTCACTCAACAGCTTCTTGGAGAACCTCATCAATATCCATTAATGGTTGCCCGAAAACCTTCTTCCTTTCCAACGACGTATCTCCAATGCTAATTTTTTCGAATCAACGCCACGCAGTGCGTTGGTCAGGGACACCTTCCCCTTCTTATTTATTAATTTCACGAGTTGCTTCAGCGACTGTAATTTTTTTTTTCCAGTAATGCCTTAAAATTACGAAAATTTCGTAGGACACTTTATGTTTCCTCTTTGAAACAGATAACTAAACTGAGGCTTTTTTGAAGATGTCGAATGGGATTAAACAATCTTAGAGACTGCTCTAAAGGGATTATTAAGTATTAGTAAGTATTAAATAGGATTAAAATATTTACAGTCCTTTGAATTCATGAATTTGATAAAAAAGCCATTTTTTTTTATTCACTGCATAATTATGTATTGTAATGATGCTAACGCATTAAATAATCAATCTATTATTTATTAAAACTACTATGAATTGGATTATATATATTCTACATAAATACATAACAATGATGGAATGATTAATAATTTATTTGAGCCGGTTGAAGGGTCTGATATGTCATCCCTTAGGGCGGACTGACTTATCGATGGACATCTGGCTATACCTGCTGTAATGGAGTATCGATCTTGTTAAAGAATGGTCTGGCTAACCTTCACACCTCGAATCATCTCTCTCATCTGCAGGATCAATGTCACCCTTCCCTGTTAGAATATTCAAGATGCATAAAAAACTAATCTATGTTGCAGTTTTGAAATAAGGAAAACTCGTTCTCCCTATCATTACTAAAAATTAAATGTTATATTATATTTAATATTTTTTAATTTTGTTCTCAAGTTAGTTCATAAATAATAACACATTGTTACTGTTTTCCTGGTGGATGAACATATTCTGACCGCCATCATCTGGAGTGATGATGCCCCAACCTTTGGCTACATTGAACCACTTGCAACGCCCGCGGCACTTCTCTGCTCTGACTCCGTCCCCGACGGACTCACCAGGTGAGCCTGCAACAAAATCACAAAATTAGTATAGTAATAATTATTTTAAATGATCACACAGGAAAACTTAATCATAACTTAGAAATAATGAAATCAATTAGGTTTATGAACTTATTTTAAAAATAAAACTGTTTTTTAAAAATCTCATTGGGATAAACTATTAACACTTGGAATCCTCATAATATATATA
>NW_027109899.1:100714-126148 GCF_000696795.3 Halyomorpha halys
TTTAATAAACCATAACTAAGTAATAAATATAAAGTAAGTAATAAATAAGTTAATAAACTTAATAAAAAAGATTGGGAGGAGTTTTAACACACACACAAAAAGGCATTATTAAATAAAGAAATTATATAATTCCTTCTATGTTTTGGATGACTAAGCTGTTTATAATGTTTTATTTAGTTGAGTTCAAAGAATTACATTGGATTTATAAACTTCTTTTTTTCTTTATAAAAAAAATAAACATTTAATACAAAAACGGTGACAAAAAATACAGTTACTACATACTCGGGCTAGTTATGTTGCCCAGGTCTTCAGAGGTCTGAAACTTCGGTGATATTGATATGATCTGAAGATGCACATATGTGTTAATCGGTAAACATTTATTTCTCTAATGGTACCTTTACCTACATCTCTTTATATACATTCGATCAGCTGATCTTCTCAGTCAGCTAACATCGAAGTAACAGCTGACTCAGACCGTAACTTATGTATTACATTAAATGTAATGTAATATGAACTATGTACGATAAATGATTTATTACATTTACCTCACATTACTTCATAGGCCGCCTTAAAGGAAAAAACCAAGAGTTTAAAGTAAAATTGATGGGAATGTACAATATTGTGAATAGAAAACCGATACTATCTTGTCTTTAAAATTAAGATTAATATAGAAAGCCCAGTGCCATCTAAATGAAACATGGAATCTTACTTTCCTTTAAAAAAGCACTCGTAAGCCAATACTTTATAAAATATGAATCATTTTTATTGGGCAGATATCATAATGGAGGATTTTTTTCCCAAATGGCGCGGCTATTATATCAATATTATTGTTGAAAAGGATGACATTAAGGGGGTGCCTGGGGGTTAATTTCGCAACTTGGGAGAGTGGGATCAGTTCTTTATTAGGGTCGCTGCCCCTTCTTGAGCCGAAGAAATGAGGGGGAAAAACTAAGAAGGGCCTAAAACACGACTGTTCCATTTACGATATGAGTGACTCCCGAGGGCAGGGTACTGTCGTGTCTGCCTTGGACTGATACAGTCGCCTCCTCTTCCCTGTTGACATCAGTCTCAACCCTACTCTTCGATCCCTTAATAATCCTAAAAGCCTTCCTCAAGTGCCCGGTGTGGGTAGACCAATGTTTTCGGTTGGTGTTCTCTTAAGGTTTCATTACTCACAGCCCGCCTAATCCGACAGCCATCCTCGCTTTCATCCGCTCTGAAGCAATTCTCTGGGTAAATAGAATCAGGAAGAGAGGCGCCTCGCTGTGTGGAGACAGATATGTTTTCCTCTTTATATATCTAAATTTAGCAAAAAATATATTTTTCAGGCACATTTTTTACACTATTACAAATAAAACAATACTACACTCATTTTTATCACTTAGAATAACTAATCTGGTATGATAAGAATATGTCCATTCAGACTATAATAATATTTTTTTTTTCCAAATTTAATATCAAATAATAATTTTTCGGGAATCAGTTAGATGAAATTTCTATGTGACAGAAAGTGGCGAGCTTTCGACATGGGAAGTTCGATTCTTTCGACTGACCCGATTTCCATAGACTCGTCCTAGACCATTCTTTTTTTTATTTATTATGAATAAACTTGAAAAATAAAAACAAAAATCACCAAACGTAATTGTTTTTCGGGCAAAATCATTATATTTTGTTTAACAAAAAACTATTGCACAGAATAATCATGTTGTAAATGTGTTTAAAATTTAATAAATGAAAATATAAAAAATCAACACCCTGTTACAATCGTCGTTAATGTTCTTCGTCAATTGCCCATAAAAACTTTTATTAACTAAATTATTTAAGCTAACATTTATCTTCTACAATAATAAACATATATACCCTTTTTCTTGTCTTATTTGGCAGGTTACTTCATCTCTTTCTAAACGGCCATGTACTTCCATGAAAACTTAATTACTGAGTTCTTTGAAATATATCAGTGAAATGCAGATCATGGAATGGATCAATGAACCCTGAAGTTGGTGCGTGATTTTTCTTATTATTTTATTTTTTTTTACCTGTTTATGACTAAGGTGAAAATAATGTTATCTAAATTAATTTTAATTTTTTCTAAATATCCAGACTCCTTTTTTATTTTTATTTGTAATGTTCTCTCGTACTACATGAATAATATTACATAGTAATAATAATTTTCTACAGCATATTTTGATGTGTTTTTTTTTCTCGAGGTTTAACTCCTGTGCCTTTCCCTTCGTTGGATTTTTTGTTCTATAATGAGATGAGAAAAAAAAAAATAAAAATAACCTGTATTAAAAACACCTTTAGGCTTTCTTGTAGAATAAATTAGTAAAATGAAATCCTAAGGAGGGGGCTTATGATTCAGCTCACGTTTTCCGGCCCCCGATATCGCTCAAACTCTTCTCATAAATTTCGATCAACTCTTGCAAATTAATGGGAGGCGAAGCGGGCGGACGTGTGATGAAAAACGAGGGATTTCCTAAAAGTTCCAAGTCTGGAAGAGGTTAAGGGATGTTCTCGGGGCTTAGCTCGCAAGCGGTTGACGGATGGTCGGGCAAACAAAGATGAGAGTGGCCAGGAGCCCTGGATTACAGCAAATGAAAATATTTCCTACTGTGGGGAGGCAGTGGAGGAGGATATTGGCCAGTATATGGATGACAGGCGAGGTTATGCTACTGTTATTTGAAAAAGGAGCTGTTGGTTCCTGGCACACTTAAAGCAGTTGTTTTACAGGCAATTTGTTGCCCATCGACGCGTTCGGAATAGCGATCAGCTCGCCCTAACCCAGTAGTCTCTGTTTTCCAACTAAATTTTCTTCTTTCTTTTAATATCCCTTTTCTTCCTGTCACCAGTATATTGACAGGTATTACATTTAATTGAAATAAAAATTATATTTTTAATATTTTTCGTACTACTTTTTTAAGTAATACTATAGAGGAAGAAAAAATAAGTACTTCAACATCACCGTCGATTTAAAAATGAGTTGTTGGATATTAACTATAATAACTATCAAATATTATTAAAGCCGTGTATCAGGAGTAATCAACTTACACATTTACAATTATAAGATTTTTTTCTTTAATTTATAATCTTTAATCGTTCTTGTCAATATACCGACAACCAGTGAACTAGATGAGAAATAAATTTAGGTAATAAAATTAGAGGGATGAGGAGGAGTTTGCTGTTTTTTAAGTTATTTATGTTACAATAGTCACTTCTTATCACTTTATTTTTATATTCATTGATATCAAAGTTTCAATAGTGTTCAATTAATGTGTATGCATGCTCAAGCATAGCAATAGTGAAGCATTAGTGGGTCTGTTATTATTAAAAATGTCTGTTTCGGTATATTTTATAGGTCAAGAGGAAGTGTATATTATTTTTGTTAAAAGGACCATCGGCCTTTATTATAGAATCTCAAACCTCCCTAATTTTTGTAATTTGTATTTTACTTTTAATGGTTCTTCTCTTCAATGATAAAGTCTTAAATTGCTACACATATTGATTCCCAGGTATTTGTAACGAATTAAAAAATGTAGTGCAAAATTTCACAACGGACCCTTAAATTTGCTTAACTTTTTGATGAAAAAAATAATACAAATATATAAACACAGTTTTAAGTGACTGTTTTTTCTTTCGGTTATAATCTAAGACTGAATTTCAGACTTTTTTTACTCATGTATGTGGTTTAAAGTGTAATTTGACGCATTACGGAACCCAGGTCATTTTTCGACCAAAAGTACAAATCATGGTAGTGTACGATGTCTGTGGAACTTGTGTAATGTTAAGAAAAACTGAGTAAACATCTAAGAGTTATTCTGATGTAATTTAATTTTTTTGTGATTTAACTGGGTTTCCCTGAATTTAAACCGGTCTTATAATTTTATTAAATACTGTTGAAGGGTCTGTGAAGGCGTACAATGGATTTTATGTCTTGCAAAGATTGCTGTGTCACATGTATTTGTCATTGTTAGAATTTTTGATTCACAGGAATATACTTTTTTTTTTAACTTTCATTAAAATAATATAATTTGCCACACTCTATAGCAATTTGGCATGTGGGTTGTAAATACTCAATCATTCCACATATATAAATAAATAAATATGGAAAGGTAAACAAATAAAAATTTAATCTGGATTATCTCTATAGGAAGTTTGGTGAGTCCATTCATAAAAAAATGAAGAGTTATGGTTGTGCTAAGGAGTAGTGAAGATGCACAAATTGTGACATGATTTCCTAAAAGAAATTATGAGGTTTAAGGTGCATGAATATGGGACAGTGGTCCCGAAACGTTGTACCATGTGGTGATAATTAAATTCATTAAATTGGAAGTCATTAACATCAAAAGAAAAAAATTTTTTTTTTTATGAATTAAAAGTTTAATGTTCGTTTGTTAATTATCAAAGATCTCAGAAAGTTCTTGGTCAATTTACATGCTGTTCATTTTCTAAATGTTCGGTTTTGTCCTTTCTTGAAGTTTCTTAGCTATTCAGCTTATCTAGAAATTCTGGATTTATCCAGTATTAAAAAAAATATAGATGAAATTAAACTTTATTGGCCCATAACTCAAGTAAGTATACATTCTTTTCAAGGATATAAACTAATCGATTTGTTTTTTCTGAAAATAGAAAAAATATTTCTAATCCTTTTGAATGATTTAATATTCACAAAAAAGAATGAAAACCTAAAGAGGCTTCAGGTAAAGTAGACAAATAAAATTTATTTTAGAAAAATGCAAATCATATTAGTTTTTAGAATCATCTGAAACCTTTAAATGCCATTCATCAAATAAATTAAAAATTTTTGAATGGGCTTTATATAGAGGATTTTATTTTCTACCGCTGTCAGTTGCTCAAATAATAGGTTAGAACTGCTCGCCATTTTATCCAAACCCTATGTTATGAAAGCCGTTTTTTTATATCATATATTTTTAAATAATATTCCACTAATTATTTTTTCAATAATATTTTGCAAGGATAACTTTTATTATTAAAAATATTGAGAACATAAAATGATAAAAAAAAATTGTTTTATATAATTTTAGCATTTTCGCATGTTATTGTTTCCTGACATTGCTCAATATGCATTTTGATGTTATTATTATAAATAAATTGATTTATTTTTTCAATGTAGTACGAAACAATTTGCTGATTGGATCAAATGAGTAAATATGTAATAGAAATTACTATTAAATAAAAAAGTAAACCATAAGGTATTTTATTAGGATAAAGCAGGTAGATTCGTTTATAGCGTCCGTCAAAAGTAATTTAAAAAGAAATGTAATAAAAGGCTCATGTAAGACGAAAATTTCAAGAGTATGCCAATTTATCTAATCATGTTATAAAAATAATAATGCGTATATCGTTTAATACAGACACATAGTGAAATTGAACTTATTAGAAACCCGTCATTTTTATTTCTTTTACGTTTGATCAGGATGAGCAGCAGCAAAGCCTGGCAGGATACGGCTAGTAGTACAACTAAAACAGAATGGATTATAATGATAAAATTATATATAAACACTTATATAAGCAACTTATGCTTCTAGTAAAAAATGTTAAAGTTTAAGCTTAATATTTGGTTATTGTGAAAGCAGGTACTAAAAGATCAGAATAAAATCGAAAAATGAAAATCGAATTTCTCAATTCCTTGGTTCATCTAGAAAATCTATTCGTTTTAAAAACTTTTCAACTTCTTTATTTTTCTCTTCATCTTTTTCTTAGATTCATTTTCTTTTTTTCCCCATTAGATGTCAATTATTTATTATGTTAAATCCATAAATGTCATTGTTGTTATCAATTTTAATTTTATATTATATTAAGAATTATTATTTTAATCTATTTATTTAATCGTATTTTTTTTATTTATAACGTTGTATATAGTTAGGGATGTCTTTGTATGGGACTATATCCACTCATAATCAATTGTTAAAAAAAAATGTACCTCTTCGATTAACCATGTAAGGCCCACCAGGTCGGTCTGATATTAAATAAATAAATAAATAATCTCCTCTTAGTCTTCAGTTTATTTTCTGAGGGACGATGAGTTAATAAAAGTTGATCTACCCCTAAGGGTGAGGAACATCAACAATAATATTGATTTAACAGGCCTTACTCCCCTACGTGTTCCACGCTTTTTCTTTATAAAGCTAAAATGAAGATTTACACCCCCTCTCTTTGTGTAGCAGAAGATCTGTTATGATCTTTAGCCTTTTCTAGGGGCATCAGAGGAATGTGACTGGAATTTCTTATTATGAAGAGGCTGATATAGGGAAGTGATCGTCCTTCTGCCCCGGAGGGCTATCTCCAAGAAATTAACTTCTTCAATATTAAAAAATAACTCAATATGTCTTTTAGTAATAATGAAAAATCTAAATTTTTAAAATTTAATTTTCTTTATATCCTATATAAGATTAAATTGCTTTTTTATTGCATTTTTCGTCTTGACTAAATTATTAAACATCTCCGAAGAGGCTTATCATTCTATATGATTTTTAAAATCCCTAAAATGCAACAAATAGTTCATACTAACGAATGAAAATCAGTTAATTTTTGAAATATATTTTAATTGCATTACAATAGTATTCCTTGATGGATCTCTCAGCTTTAAGTTTCTAAAGTGTGGTTGTTCTTCCGGAAGTGTGCTAAAGATTAGGTACTGTTACGAGAAACAGAAACTGTTAAACCTAACATGGCATCTATAAAGAATGCCGGTATAAAATGTAACTATATTGAAAATAACATCATCGAGATCATTGAGATGGATGTTGAAAGTTGTTGGTCGTATATGGTGAAGGTGAGCAATATTTTTATAGTACGTGCAACAACGGAGAATTCATTTAACGAAACGAGATAGAGCTAGAAGCCGTTATAATTATTAGATAATGCTTAATAAATTAGTTTTCTCAACATCCTGGTTTACTATCGAAAAAATTCGCCCAAATCTGAGGAGTGTTTTAAATTAGTTCATACTTATCATTAAAAAGTTCGTTTCGCTAGTAAGGATAATTTTTTCTCCATGAGTATATTATTAAGATTAAAAGAAAATGATGAAAAGAAAAAATAAACGAATATCCCGATATTTTTCGTTTTGTTAAATATCAAATTTAAAAAAATTAAAAATTATTAACACACAAATTTGATCCAATATACTCTCAGCCTTGAAAATGGCTTGAGGGCCGAAACGTTGGAGAGTTTTTGAAAATATAAGTTGAGAGTATACTGGATCAAAATTGTGTGTGTTAATAATGAAATAAACCACTCTCAAACTATCATTATAATAAATCATTAATCTAAAATTAAAAATGTAATAAATAATTCAATTCATTGTTGTAGTAATTATCATAAGATTGATTTTACAAATTTTCATAAGTTATTCAATCATAACATCAGCATTCCTCAATTATATGACGATCCAGAAAAGAAAAACTGCTTATAGTTTTAGCGTTGTTGAACTGGATGGTATCATAAAGTCTTGGCGCCTATATAAGAGTCATGGGGTCACAAAATGGTGTTTTCAAGTACATTCTGCATTTATGCCTGCTATGATGTCATTTTGATGGAGGCGGCACAAAACAATAAACGTACATATTTATTGCTGGTAACTGCACCCAAACAGGAATTTTATTACTTTATATTCACTGCTGAACATATTGAGGTAGGTATTCTTTGAGACTATCTAGTTAGATCAACTTACTTTATTTCTCAGTATATTTGTGTTTAGGAGTTATCATAATTATTTATAATTTTAAAGTAATATTTTAAGAATGAATAAAATATATTATCTAATGTATGTCTTTTTTTAGATTATAAATTATGATATTGTTGATAAAGTAAAATATTGAAAGTTCACGTAATAGAAGTTGACAAGGGCTCAAACCTGAATACAAGCTGAGCGACATATATTGTGGATTCCCTTCAAAGAGAGATTACCACCCAACCCTCAGTTCACTTGTTCTTTTTTTATCTTATTTTCATCGCTGCGTGGTATACATTTAATTTAGAAAACAAATTTTTTGTAAGGAAATAAAAGGTAATGACTAGGTTTCAAGGGCCATTAGTAAGATTATCATTTCATATAGTAAGATTCGGGATCGATATGCATTCTAATAAATTACTTCAACTATGCCAATAGTAGATGAATTTACTTGTTTTGTTTTGACTTTTATAATTGCAGTACTCCTGCGAGAGTTTATCCAAAATAAATTAAAGTCAACGATCCTTCCATATCCGAAAGCATTTTTTTCCCCCCATATCAGATGCAGCATTCTTTGCAGACAGATGTCACGAGGCATTTGTCCCATATGTTACTTCTTATTAATCACAACGTCATATTGCGTAAGTTTACTGACGTAAGTAGTTCTGTCAGTCTTCTTCCATTGCATCTTGTTTCCTGACATTTTCGCCATAAAGATCGAAAATTCTATGTTTGGTTGAATATAGTGGTTATGTATTTATGAATTTGCAAGATACTGCAAGTTCCGAAGGACCAATTAACAAAACAAAATACTCTTTGAGAAAATGAAAGGGTCAACTGATTGGACACATATTTTATAAAATTTAAATAGGTAATAAATGTTTCAAATGACTATATCAGATAACATTCTACTGAGCTGAAGTTCTGCGTTTGCTGTATTTTAAATTGGCCAATAGAGAATCCGATTATAAAATAATTCATGAGTAAGGATATACACCATGACATTAATCAGGTCCTTGTTTCCTTTTCAACAAGTTTTCGTGTGGGTATGCTTTTACTGTTGGTAGAGTAAGAGTAGGAGAATTCAACGCCTTTATCAATGAAAACGTTCTTTAGAAAGACGGGATATGTTCTCTTGGCAAACAACATTTCCTCTTTGTTGAAAGTCAATGAATTTTGATACCATGAAATTCTCTTTGATTTTTTAGAATGGATCGATCACTTGTCCCATCAGGCTTCTAAGCAGAACTTGCACATTTGATTGAATTGTGTTCTTTCAGCTTTAAAATAAATGTGTTGAATCGATCTTTTAAAGGAATAGAATATGGTAAATATACTTATTTTATTAAAGAAATATATTACATTAAAGAAATATATCCAAGAAAATAACTGATTGAATTAAATTAAAATTCAGAGGTTTTTATTTATTTATAATTAAAAGGCTGCAAATCTTTATATCTAGGAATAATGATTTTCAACTGGAGCTCTATCAGCGGGTAGATTATTTACGAATCTGTATTATTCCATTTTAATGCATCTCACATCACATTTACTAGATATGTAAACTTATTCTATTTTTCAATAAGTAAATTTCAAAAAATTTGTTTATCGCCTCTATCCATATTTTACGTTTAAAATAAATTGGATTTTGCGTGTTGATTTTTTTTGCAGAAGCTAAATATCATTATTTTTTGTTTCTTGTTATACTGCCACAGGACTAAATTGGAACACGAAGCCGTAAATCATAACTAAACCCTATTCAGTATTGTCAAGTGAGAACAGAGACTTTAGGGACCCCAAAAGACGGCCAGATATCGGGGGATATATGTGGGAATTAAAAAACTAATGGGAGTAGGAGATAGCCGAGATTTATGAGTGACAGCTATTAGTCGTGCTGATATCAAGTTCTGTATCGGCGGAGACCTCCCTCCTCGTTCTTTTGGGGACACAAATCATCGGAAGCGTTGTTTTCTGCTCGAGTATAAGGCGGCCTATTTGAGCGAAATAAAAAAAAAAGAAGGAACACTTCTTAGATAAACAAATCTTTTTTGAGAGATTTATAACGTGTAGCTTTTTCAGAAAAAGGAGTTAGGATAAGGTTGATTAATCAAATCTAGATTACTATTTGGTTAGATTTATTTAGTTAATATCATATTAATTAATCAAAGGAAAGATATAGTTACAGTTATCTATTGTTGGATTGTAAATTTAGTACAAAAATTTTAGAGAGTGTGGTAAAATAAGTACAAGTTAGAAAATTATACAAATATATTGCATTTTCACGAGGTGCACAACATTTTTAAATTCTGATTTATACATCTATTAATGCAACACCTTTAACCTACTTTGAAAAACAAAATTGTAAAAACCTATTTCAGCCTTTTCTTAAATGGTACTACTTTTTCTGACATTCATAGAAATATAGTATGTGAGAATATTAATGGTATTTAGTTGAGCACTTGTAGGAATATGTTTTGAGACGCTGTTTGTGACATGTTTTTATGAGTTGTAATAATAAATGTTTTCTATATCACCTTAAAAATTTCAAATTAATAAACAAATGCTACCTTAAATTAATTATATTATTTCAATTTCTTGAGACAAGGTAATTATTTATTAAATAAATCAAAAATTTTTATTCATTCTTGTCTCAACACTTTTATTTTTCACCAGTCCAACGTTTCGGCCATTCTAGCCATCCTCAAGGACATCTAAATATTTAACAACTTATATTATATCTTCATTTTTAACACTTATAACAACAACATTATTCATTAATAATATAAAATACCTTCAATATTTATTTGATTTATTTAATAAATAATTTTGAATGTTTTTCACACTGAATTTGATCCTCACTGTCTAACGGCATCCTATTTTAATATTGCACACTGTAGATACGCCAAACGACTAACACGAAATTCTAACACAAGAATGTTACATTTACTTAACAAACGGTCTAAGCTTCCAATCAATTAAAATAGACTGATTTACGTGACAGTAATAAGAGCTGTTTGGACTTTGGGGATTCATTAAGCCATTTCTCTTGTATCCAATCCTTACAATCCAAAATCGTACATAAAATACTCAATGCTTATTTTCAATTTTCAACATTGATCCTTGAACGAGAGCCTTGATTACGTTTAAAATTGAATTATGGTATATCAAATAACTCACCAATAAACAGTGATTCAATTCAGATAGCATGTGAATTAAAGCACAATTCACAATCGTCAACTTATAAAAAAACAAACAATAAAGCCAAAAATCACTGCTAATATTTATTGTCTAATTTACTCGAGCCAATTAAACAAGGACGACTACTCTTCCAGGTACTTGTACTCATCGATTTCTTAGCTCAGTTAATTTTTTCAAGAAATTGGAATGCGTTCTGAGGTTATGATGAAGGTACAACAGTCTCCTTTTTATATATAATATTTATATATTCTTATGTATGACCATTTATCATTTGTAAAGATGTGCATATCTATATAAATATTTTACAAATTCATGTATGTATATGAAGTAAAAAAGTACAAATGGAGTGGGTCCAGCGAGTTTATTCAATTATTCATGAGGGATATTAATAATTTATTCGGAAGGGTCAGAGAGA
Source organism: Halyomorpha halys (assembly GCF_000696795.3). Lineage (NCBI taxonomy): Eukaryota > Metazoa > Arthropoda > Insecta > Hemiptera > Pentatomidae > Halyomorpha > Halyomorpha halys. The sequence goes on from NW_027109899.1 coordinate 112,021, forward strand.
AGACAAAGAATAGGGGGGATACAGATGAGCGGCCTGGAACCAGAGATAGATACCCTCGCAACGGCCTTGTCATTCTTCACGGTTTATATCCATTTGCTCCACTTCCTAGGATTTGTCTTCTTGCGAATGTACGCTTTGTTTGCGTCAAATATTCAGATACCGAAAATTGACTCCATTTATTGTCGCTGTTGAAAAATTTATTCCACCCCAAATGCTAATCTTTTAAAAGCACCAGTTGCAAAAAGATGGGAACGGATTTGGTAATGGTTTATATTGGGGCTGTTACGCCGGAAATCTCTGTGGCCAGGATTATGGATTGGGTGTAATCTATTGCACGCGTATGGTTTGTGTTGGGTAGTGGAATAGAATTTGTTCCAACTACTTTACGAAATTAATCATTAAATTATTCGTTGTATAAGACCTAATGCAAAATGTCTTTGTTAATACTCATTTTTGATTTATACAATAATAGACTGAGGAAAACAAACAAAATGCAGAAGAATCTTAGAAACTATACACATAACAAGAAAATAAATTAATAAATTAAAGTAGAGGTAGCAAAGTAGCTTATAAGTTTCCATAATGAATGCAAAGAGTTAATACTGATATAATATTGTATATAATTACCATACCTCGATTCTACTTTAAAAAAAAAAATTAAATCCACACCCATCCACACGTTAATATCTTTTTTGTAGAATAGGTATTTTTTTTTTTTATTTATTTCAGTATTGGAATAATAAAATAATTATATGACCAGTTTTGAAAGAAAGGAACTGAGACCATTTGTGTGTGTAGATGATCTTAGGTTAAGCCTTATATATAATAAGCTTAACCAAAGACAGTTAACCGAACAAGGTGCAAATTAACCCAAGACGTAAACCTAAGATTAAAAGAAGAAAATTAAATAAAAAACTTGTGAATATAAAATGGATGAAAATGGAATGGGAAAACCATATTGGCTATTAAAATAATACAAGTTTATGTTTATGTATTAAAAATGAATACATCATTCGAGAAACATTAAATATTAAAATCGTATTATTCTAAAACACCATTATTATAAAGATTTTTTGTACGAGTGGAGAAGTTCAGTGGGCTAATACAATTTGAGCCTAAGCGAAGAGTATCTGGTTCTGGAAGGCCTCGGGTGGAGGAGATGAGAAAGGAGAGAGAAGGATAAACAGAAAATTGAATGGAATATTAAAAAGTGATGAATTATTTTATTATCAGCAGTTCGATGTTTCACATACATGTGCATCATCAAGCTGCTGCAAACGCCTTAAAGGTCCACAAGGCAGGATATGGTGTGGAAGAATAAATAAAAATTATATTGCCGTGTCCTTTTATATAATTTTCTATTCCGGTAAGCAGAATGCGACCGTAATTATTTATGTAAATTCGGAGAGATGAGAAGAGCAATTTTTAGATCGTTTGATATCTTAATTATATTCCATTAGTTGATGTTTGATTGACCGTGTGTAATATATAAAATTATAACTTAAATTATTTATTTTGAACCAAGGTTTCGGCCCGCTTTGTGGGACTTCATCAGGTTTTGTTTTTTACTTCCATTCAGTAAGGGCTTCAAAGCGGGGCGAAATGTTGGTTCACAATATATAATTTAATTACTATTTGAGTTTTTTTTTTTTTACTGTCCCAGGACCATCTTCCCTTTATAAATATATTTTATTATTTTTTAAGTACGCATTACAAATGATTCGTTAAACAATATTTTTTAACGTTTCTTGTTACATGTTCCTTTTAGAATTCTAATTTAATTTATTTTACTGTTTCAATAAAGAGTATTGACAATCGATTGGAATAGTCTCAATAAGAAATTTATTTTACATTTATCTTATAAATTGTAAAAATATATCGACTTCCTCATGAGTGCGTTTGCTATGGGATCCCATTTAATACGGGATCAGTTGCAGGTCCTAGTCTAGTAGCCTTCAATATTTGGTATTGGCCGGTTATAGAAACCCAGGAAACCTAACAGGGCCCTGTGCATGACATTTCGATTACAATATATCTCGATATAATTATTCAGCCTGCTCCGAATAGCAATAACAAACAGCAGCGGCTATAATTACCTAATTCAACCATGGCAGCAAATATCACTAGACACTCCTCGGGGGCTGGATGCAGCGGCTGCTGCCACCATTAGCATTCATCAGGAGCTGAGAGTGGCCTGTTACTGTTTGTCACGGCTAGTACTGTCCTGTCGCGTGACAATGAAACCCCCGACAACGTGAAATCATTCTCGACCGTAAATCAACACGTCGAGTAGGATTAGCAGAAGCAGTAGTGATTTGATAACAATAAACGCATGCGTGGATGCTAACTCTGGACTTCCAATCTAAGTAAAATTTATTTACAATTAACCAATAGATGAATGCTGGAGGATTTGTGACCAGTGGCAGCAAAGGGGAACTAGTAAGACATGCAAAGATGTATAAAAATTAGGTTTGTAAGATTTAGTTCAAATCCCTAACAGCCTTTTCCAACAGTAATTACTTTTTCGATGGCCTTCTGGCATGCTTATTACGTATAAGTTACAGCTGGCGATGGCCGAATCAGCAGACCCAGTTCCATGCAAGCTGATATTGTATATATATATACGGACGCTATAGTAAAGATCTTCTGGAAGAGTAAGGAAGGCATACTTCCTCAGCGGTTCGTCGTGGAAGGCAAAGATAGGGGAATTTCGAATACTATCCTCTACCTTGGCATGACACTAGATAGGCATCTAACCTTCTCAAGTCTCGTCTGGGAGAGAGTCAACCTGGCCCAAAATAAGTCTTGTAGGTTCTACCACTTGCCTACTTTGCAGCAGATCTTGCTTCATCTCAAGTTGAAGATATAGAAGGCCACCATCTGCTCGACTTTGCTCTATGGTGCACCACTCCTGAGACACCTCTTTAAGCACGCTGAAACAGCTGCAGAGTTTCCAGAAGCGAGGATGCTTAGTGAGTAAGGCGCTCTGCCATTTTCAACCAGCTTCGTGTTCGATAATTACTTTTGTGATTATAATTAATTATTCTTTTACTTTGGTAAACTTTAGACCATGACTCAATCAAATATTTTCGGAAACCTAGACTCTATAAACTGAATATTTTTAATTGGGGAGAAGCCTGTGGGTTGAGCGTGATCTTGCACCGATCATATCGTCGCACACAGTTGTCTAAGAGCAATTACTTCTTTACATATTACTGAACTCTGAATCGTTCCTGGATTATAGTGGTAAAGATTTATATGAATGTATAAATATAGTTTTGTCCACACTCACATCTCTATTCAAATAGAGATCAAAATCTAATCTCCATATTCCATTTTAACTTCTTATTTAAACTCTTTATTAATCATAAATAGTAATCTGCATTAAGTCTATATTATTATGCATATAAACAATGCATTACATTTCGAGATATGGCTGATTAATACAATAATCGAACTTCATAGTGAACATTTTATGCTGTAGAAAAAAGTTTTTAACAAGTAGATTATTGCAAGTACAAAATTTAAGTGAAGGTCAACAAAACATTGGACCAATTAATTGTTGCTTCAGTATTTACATGTTTATCTCATTAGGCATAATTTTGTGACAACATTTATTTTTACATTACATTACTTCTGTTAGTTCAATATAACATCACTGTTTCTCTCCTGCATCTGATTTACGGAAACGTTAGTTGATGTAGAAGGTTGCTTTGCCATCTCAGTCACGATGAGCTAAGCCAGGCATATCCCCCGTTCGCAATGCGTGCATGTTCCCTCCTGATATATGCGGCACGATCCCATCCATCATATACTATAGAGTATCTAATGTTTGTTCTAGGGTTCGCGCTAGGGATTTAATGTCTGGTTCAGAGAGCGATCCCATTGGTAACTCCAGAGGGCACCATCCTGTGAAAAACCACAAAACTTTGTAGCAATTTGGCTTTATTTATTTCCGATTCAGTTTTAAGTGATGGATCTACTAAAAAATAAAAAAATAAATCGGGCCTACTTTTTAACAATGATTAAGGATATAAAGCATATTTCTATGATCAAAATCACTTTTTAAATCGAAAAATAAATATTTAGTTAAACCCTAACATGCTAACATCAATTCTAGTACTCTAGACTAGATAATTTAGCAAATGATAGAGGATAATAACATTAGCTAATAATTAAAAGTAGATAATACTTTCATAGGACGTACTAAAATAGATCCATAGAACAGACTTAGGGGTCTCAAATTGGTAACTATCTAAAATTCCTAATGAAAATAAAATCACTAGGCCAATTTTCAATCGATAGAACAGAATGAAGATTGAATCAATGTTAAAAAAAAAACAACGTGAATCATTGAAGTTATTAAAATGTTAAAAAAAAACAGTACGTTTATTAATAAAATGTCCCACCTTCCTAACGTGTTACAATCGCTTAAAACATCTTTCATTGCAAATAACAAGGTTAAGACGGGTGATGTAGCATATACCCGTCGGAAGTGGTTGTTTGTTGGGGCTTTAGGGTTTAAAACCCAATGGTCATCAACACCCATGTTTCACATTTTATATTTCAATTTAAAGATTTAAAACTCTTTTATATTTAAGATAAATACTTATTTTAAAATTATTTAGTACGTACGAGTATAACAAACTTTCGAGTTTAAAAATCTTATTCAAAAGGTTATTGCTTTTTAAGAAAATTAAAACCAGTTCTATGTTTCTCTCGGCATCATTTAGGGAATCTGGTACACTCAGTCCCACTCCCAATCTACTTAAGTTCATGTGACCGACTGTGAGTGTACTTTTGTAATATTGACATTTTGGCGGTGGTTGCTTATTGATCAGGTATGCATGAATTAAATTCGTATGACCAATTCTGAATCTAGGTAGTGCTACCTCCTCCCTGCGATTGGAATGGTTTGGCGTGGTCCATGGTTTAATCATTCTTTTCATAGTTTTTAATTTGATTGGCGGGGTTTCATTCCACATGGTGTGCCAACTAGCAGATATTTCCTGTTTCATCGGAAGACTTATTTCTCGGAGTGTCAGAATGGCTGCGCTCTGATCTAGAAGAGGAAGTACTTGTTTGGCTGCAACGTCCGCCATTTCTTTTCCAGCGATCTTCACGTGATCCGGCACCCATATAAAGAAAACATTTTTTTTTTTCTTTTCAAATTTTGGTATAATTGTAAATTTGTGTTTGTTGTAAACTTGTTGGCTTTTAATGAACTCAAAGAGTCGGTAATGATTACTATTTTAGTATACCTCACTGTCCTGGAGAAGTGGAGGGCTGAGGCTATTGCATGTAGTTCTGCTGTGTATACACTATGGTTTTATTTTATGGGTTGAGTTATTTGTGCCAAAACACATACATTATCCTCCGTAGATTCGCCAGATTTGATCCATCCGTATAAATTAAAAAGGGATTCGGAATATTTTGAAGAAAACGCGAGAACCTGTTTCTGTATTCAGTAGGGGTAATTGGAGCATTGTATTTGGTAAGCTGTGTATCCATGGAGGATTAAGGACTTCTGGAATGCACAGAGGTAACCCGTCGGAAGTAATAAGCTTAGCAGATTCTTTGCAGAAATAAAAAAATATTCAACGGGTTTCTGTCTGATGTTCCTACTAATAATATTTTATAATGTGATATAATTTTAGGTACTTCATATTATTATAGAAGGGTTGATAGCAATTTTCTGATATAAATAAAAAAAACAAACAGTAAGAGCTTGAAGATGTAATTATGTAGTATGGAAACTTTTTTTTTTACATTTTTATTTAAATTAAAAACTATACTGAAACAAAATAATTCAAGTGTACACTACAGTGACATGACAAATACTTGTGATGATACTGCACATTGGTAGCACTCATTGGTTTTAGTTGAACCACAAAGCCCAACTCTATAAATCCAAATAGGCCTTATAAATGGTGAGACGGACCCTCTCATAGTGTACTTCCGTTCTCCACCCATATTCTAATGAATTGCACATTTTTGTGTTTCTTGCAACTAATGATTAAAAAAAAAAAGTCAATGTTCCTAGAAAAATAAAGTGACCGGACTCAAAAGTTTGATTTGATTTCTTTTTTGGTCACGATGTTTAGTGAGAGAATCATGAACCATACAAAATAAATACCCTAAGAATTAAACAAAACAAGTAACTTCACTTTTTTAAAGTCGTTAAACGACCAATATTATCGAAGAAAAAATACATGTGGAACAATTATCCTTCTTTAAAAAATACCAATCACTTTTCGAAATACTTTTAGTTGTTCCTTATAAAATGCACTTAATGGTTGCATATGTATTTTGGGTTAATTGCCACATTAACGAATACACATAAACGGAATAGTTATCAACTTTATCGAATTGTTCAAGAAACATTTATGATTAATTATATTAAGAAGTTTATATTAGTACAAAAAATTGAGTGCCAGTAACATTTTTATAATTTTTTGTTTAATATTCCGTAGATGTACAAGATATGTCCTACTGTGAAAGCCCGAAAGGACTTCGTCAACCATTCCAAATAATTCCATATCTTAGGCTAGCCGAGAAATACAGACCAAGTATGTAGAAGGATAGCGGAGTTCTCCAGGGCACCCAAGACAGCCGTTTGCGAATCAATGCGACGATGACGGACCAGGGCAACGACAGTAATGAGTGAGGACAAGACAAGCCACTTCGGAGGCTGTTCAAGTTCTCACACTTGTCCCTAGTGAGCCGTTGGAGGGCTCTCAGGGCCAGTTGTTACCGCCTCCTCCAGCTCTTCTTCTCTATGGGCTCCTTCCTAATAATCTTCCGAACTGGGTCACTACGCTTGCGGTCAATGGCTACTACGGGAATATTCGTAATATTAAATTATTTGAAGCACTATGAAATCGGCAAACACATTTTTACAATTTAATTGTATGCAAATGGTTCGGAAAAAAGAAAACAAAAAATGGAATTCAATTTCCTAGAATAGTTATAAATAAATGTATATAGTTTACGCTATTCAACGAATAACTTTAGATCTGACCATCCCTAACAATGGTATTGTACACTTTAATTTTATTCTTTATTGCAGAATTATTCACATTGATTTAGTCTATTAAAACTCAATTTTCGTTCATTAACTATTATTAATTTCTTCTTTTATCATGTGAAGGGTGAAGGGATTTTTGAAACAAGGTGTGAAAATTCCTGAATATACAATGCAGACATGACAGTTAAAAATGTTATAGATTAATTAATTTATTAGATTATTTTGTTTGAAATATCTATATCGGCGCTTTGCTAGAATAGTGGCACATATGACAAACAAGAACTTTTTTTGGTTACTTTTTGACAACCTTACTAACTTAGGGATTATCTGTAAAGGGTCTTGGGTAATATCTTTCGAACAGGTCCTTTTCAAATAAAACAAAAAAAATTTTTTTTTCAGATGTGACTCTATTCAAACAAAGTAGCACGAAGTGGTATTAGCTCGTTACAGAAAAAATCTCATTACAAGTCTTCCCAAAACCAGTGATGGGATTCTATTTACTGTTGTTATTAAAAAATAACATTATATAATTTCATATTCTTGTGTGGGTTTTATTATAAGATTTTTATAAATATGAGAGCTAGCGTTTGGTTAAGTATAGTAAGAAACCATTTTTTTTTTTATACCTGTTTAGAGCTGAATCTAAAAGTTGAAATTTATATTGGTGTTTGGTGTCTTGGAGGCCTTTTATGTGTAGAACTTTACAAATTTTAAAGTGGTCTCCCTACAGAAATATTGCAACTGGAAACTTTTAGTCTTTTATTTTTTCTGCTATATTTAACACCTTTTTAGAGTTCTAAAATCTAATCTAAAATTTGAAATTTATAGCGGAGTTAGATACTGTAAGGCTGTGTTATACGTCGAATTTTCAAATTTTTAACTGATCCCCCCCGAAAAAAAATTAAAATAAAATAACTGAGGTCGAAAAAGAGTATCATGAAATCATTCGGCGGAAATTAATAGAACGTATCAAAGTTCTGTTTATTTGAGAGACAGGATAATCAATTTTTAGATTAGATTAATTAAAAAAACCGCTGATTTGTGTGAACCATAAATTTGACCGAAAAATAAGACAGAAATGACCGCCGTTTGGTTGCATGGTGGCAATAAAATTAATATAATTTTTTTATTATTATTATTATTCCTGAAACATCAATCAATGCATCTAGGAAGCTTGGAGTTTTTCTTGGGCGGTCTTGTATCTATTTATGAAAGTCGTAAAGAGAAAAGTTAAACCATGGAGAAGCTTCAGTCGCAGCAACCGTAGGGAGGAAGTTCTATTAACGCGGCTGAGAATGGGCACACACCTCCACATAATTACTAAGGAAGATCCACCAAGAAGTATGATGAAAAACTAACAATAACTAATATTTTCGAAGATTTTGCTTTTTTACGTCAAAAGATCGAATGAACTGAGTATGCATAAATAAAGTAATGTATTTAACAAGAATCGCTTATGAATATCTGGCATATTTTATTTTTATTGTTTATTTATTTTATATACTTAAAAAATAAATATATATGTGAATAAAAAAATTCAGGCATAGATGATCGGCAGATTTTACACGTTGATTCCGAAACAACCAACTTACTATTTATATTTTATGGACATCTTGGACCAAGGACTACTAAACAAGATCCGTAAATTCCTACCCCCTACATACTTCCTTATTATCCGTTCTTATCTCTCCGACAGATTATTTCAAGTAAATTACAACGGCACTTATTCATCCTTATTCCGTCAGTCTCAGGTGTACCTCAGGGCAGTATCCTTGGTTCTATCCTTTAAACAGTTTTCACAGCTGACATCCCAACTCATCCTAACACTATCCTCACCACGTATGCCGATGACACATGTCTATTGTCAGTGAACAATGATTCTTACATTGTATCCCAAACCGTCCAATCCCACATCACCATCCGTGAAGAATGGTGGCAAAGTTGGAGGATTAAAATTAATTCCAATAAATCCCACCAAATCACATTTACCCTTCGTCGTAAACCAATGACCTCTTGCCCTACAATATCCTTTAATAATACCCCACTTATTCCTGTCGAATAAATCCGTTACTACAAATCCTCATACAAGACTGAAAAGACAGGAAACTGCTCGTCGATTTCGACTATTACAACATTTACAAACGGTCTAAATTGTCAATCCATTACAAAAGACTGATCTACATGACTATTATAAGGCCTATCTGGACATACGGAGTTGAGCTCTGGGGCTCCACTAAACCATCAAATTCCTCCCGAATCCAATCCTTACAGTCCAAAATCCTTCGTAAAATCCTTAATGCTCCTTACTTTGTCACAAATCAAGTTATCCATCATGACCTCAATGTCCCATATGTTGCCGATTTGGCCAAAATCAGATACCATTCCTTCCATGGAAACTTTCCCAACCACCCAAATCCACTTGTTTCTAACCTGGCTTCTCCTTTATTACTTAATAATCCTCCTAGGCGTCGGAAAAGAAGATGGCCTCGGGATCTTCTCCTCTAGAAATGTTATTGGGATTCTATCAATGGGTTGATTAGATTCTCCACATGGTTGTATCATATCACTATCTCACCTACAGAAAATTTACTAGTTGTATATATGTTACACAGTTGTTAATAACAGTAAATAAATGATTAAAAGAAAAAAAAAGTTTATGGACAGCTTGGAAATATAATGTTCTTTTGAAAAATTAATTCGGATTCTTTATCAGCTTAGCATAATTGAAAGTATAAAAGGAAATAGTGCAAAACTTAATTTTAATATGTTTTTGATGATTTTCTTGTATAAGTGTTTTTTTGTAGCTTTTGAGTTATAATTTAGTTTCCAGATTTGGTACATCCAGTATACATAATAATATAAAACTGGGTTTATCCTTTATTTATCACTACATTTTTATATATATATTCTGCATTCATTTTGTGATGATTCACATAGCTGATTATTATTCGGATGGCCGGAGGGTGATAGGGACAGTGGGACCACTATCGGGCCAACTGGTACTTTCCTTTTTAGCCGATACCGTGCTGATATATTGCCGGACCAAATACCCCCGAAAATTAGACCCGACCCCTCCTGTTCGAGGGGAGAGCACTGCCACAAGATCCTATCCACGACAAATTCTTGTCATCACGGGAAAATCTTTCCTTCAGTGTCTTCCAATAGACGTGCGCAGCGTGGAAAATCCAACGGCCCTCTTATCTGATACATCCACACTATTGGATGGATTCGATTTATGTGGAAATCAGAAGTATAAAAATAGCAATAAATGTTCTATTAAAATGTAAAACATGTTAAATTCCAGATGGTTCAGCCTAATGTATTATATATTTTCTATAAATATGTATTGTCCTATGGCTTAAGATTTCCATTTTAAGCCGTTTCTATATTCAAATAATTATTTCATATGTGATTAAAACGTTTCGGTTTGTGTTGATCTATTTCATAGAATCTGTTGAGGTACTTTAAATGTTTCGGCACAGCTAGCCCAAATTAAAAACACTGTATACTGTCATTTAATGAAAATAAAAATCTGTACCACTACAACCTATGAAGAATCAGAGATAAAGTACTTTGTAGGAAAGCATTGTTTCTTGAACAACGGCTTTGTAAAGAGGTGATTTGTTTAAGATCACGCTCAACCGCCAATGTTTTCCAAGTTATGGCCCAGGTGGGCCAGGATATAACATAATATATAATTATCTGCCGGATTCGAGACAGGTCCTTTGGAATTAGTAGCAAAGAGTCTTACTCACTGAGCCACCCCGTTCAACTAATGTTTAATACCTATCAAAATGTTTATAGGATATTTGTATATATTTATTAAAAGTTTCAAATTAATATCTTGAGATTGAAGATGGCCTCGAGATCTTCTCCTAGAAATGTTATTGGAGTTCTATCAGTGGGTAGATTCTCCACATGTTTGTATCATGCCACTATGTCTCCTACAGCAAATTTACTTGTTGTATATATGTGTAAACAGTTGTAAATAACAATAAATAAATTATTAAAAAAAAATCTTGATATTCAATAATATTTATACAAAAAAAAAAGCGAAAATTGTTTACAAGTATTATGCAGATAAAATAAAAAATAATAAAGTCAAATGCAGATAATGTTTGATTTTTTTATTTCAATACTCCAGTTTCATGTTTGAGCCTCTGAAAAAGGTTTTGATTTTCATTTAATAATTACTTCAGTCCCACATATGCAATAATAAACCATTAAACATTTTTGTGAAATTGTATTATAAGCTATATTAAAGTTTTTCCGAAAAAAAAAATCGGTATATTTTGTAAATGTGCAAAAAAAAAAAAATTGTTTGGTTGTTAGTCACTTATTTGAGTTCAATTGTTTGTTTGTTTTTAATTGGAGTTTTAACTTGTTAGTAATTGTTATCTCAGTACGTAAGTAGCAAAATAAATACAAAATTTATAATGTTTCTTCAGAACAGGTTAATTTTGATTGACATTGCCAGTAATATATTTTTTCCAATTTCAGATTCTTCCCAACTTTTTTTTTTTATCCGATATTTACTTATAAAAGTTAACGTTTAGGAAGGTAACTCATATTCACTCTTGCCAGACATTATGTTAACCCTTAAGTGTGAGAGGGTACAGATTTGTTATTTTTGTAAGTCCTAATTAAAATTATTAATTCTATGGCAGACTGTTTATTATTACGTCATGGAAAACGGAACTTGCAAAAACCAAAAAATTACTTTTATCACCAATAAGTTTACAGCATTCTGTAGAATATAACCAATTATTAAACTTGAGTTCTTAGTGCTACAACATTACCTCTATTTTCGCTCCATGTCTTGCAGAAAACACTCTCAATATATACTTGTACATTTATGTACTGACTAAGAAAACTCTTAACCCTAAATACGAAACCGTATCACAAAAGGGTTTACTATCTCAGTATATAATAATGTTTGAGAAACTAGTTTGGACTAAAATAGAAGCCCTTTAATATTATTATTCACATTTATCTTTGAATCCATTTTTTTCAGTTCATTTATTACGTTTCTTAATTTTGTTTTTCTGCAGATTGTGGTCCAAGACGGATTACCACTTTGCTATCGATTAAAAATTAATATGAATGTTCTTAATGCTTAAATATGACATGATAGGATTTTCATGGTTTCTTTTTCAAACTATTGGTCAGATCACGGTCATATTGCGTTGATAAACCTTTAGCTCGGAATTGAACAATTTATATTAACACCTGAAACATGTTCTGTTCAAAGATGGCACCCTCATGGTAACTAAACTGATTTTTAACAGTTATTAATTATAATTCCCACCATAGTCCTTACCAACTACGCCCATAATGCATATGGATATAAATTTATGTGGTTAGAGAGATATAGTTCACGAGATTATATATGTCTTGGCGTATATCATAACATCCTGCAGTGACCAAAGAGATAAAGTTTAAGATATCTAGTGTCTAATAAGATTAGTACTGTAAGTGGACTGCAGACTATAATTTTTCCCTTGACTGCATCTGAGAAACTTTTCCATAAATCCAGGCCCTGGAAAAGCGCCAGGGCTCTTACTACACGAGACGCTTGAGCTCTTTAATGGCCCTTATTCAGATTTACTGAATCTAGGCCCACTTACATACTAAACGATGTATCATGGCTTTAGTATCAGCATTAATATACTAGGCTGATAAGATGCAATCCATAATATTTTGAAAAAAACGATTTAAAGGTGGATATAAACTTAAATAATATATTGAGCGAGTATTGCAACCTTAAAATTATATCATTTTTTTTGTTTATTTTGAATATATGTGGGAGTGGATAGCTCTGTAGTAGGGTACTGTGCTACTTACTCAAACGATCTGGGTTCGAATCCAGTTGTGGCTGACAATTATTTTCTGATTCACTATAGTCAGCCATATGGGTTCAGGAACTCTTCTGGGTCTACCTAGTCTCACAAAGTTGGTACCCTTAATTGTGTAAAAATCTAGCGGTCGAGTTTGATTCTGACCTAATAACTTCCTTGCACAACCGTTGGTCTAGTAACAGTACTTCCTTACAAAGCACTGTTGACCCTTCATGAGTTTTAGCAGGACAGATTTTTTTTTTTTTTTTTTTTTAAAAAAGGAAGAGAATAACGAATTATTATTACCTTTGTTTCTGCCAATAATAAAACTGTTTAACTAAAGATACAAACGTAATGCAATGGTAAAGTTCAGGTGGTTTTGGCTTTACCCGTTCGAATAGGTTGAATCTATTTTTTCTTTTTTCTCCTTTGGTTATAATAATAAAATATAATAATAATAATAATAATAATAAAAATATCTCTATTTCAAAATAAATTCACTAAGTACTAATCTTTCAATACATTTTTATGAAATGTTGCTTTTTGCTTTTCGAGAACTGATATTTTAGCAAGTTTACTCTACTTTAAATAATGTCCCCTTAGATTTTCTAGTGTTGTTGGTAGTTTTAAAGATATACAGCTCAGAATGAGAAATTAATTTTTTTTTTAACTTTTTGAAAAAGCCACCATTTTTTATTAAACCTACTTATACTTGGCAGACTCATCAATTTTCACTATTAATAAAATAATACATTGTTTTATAGTGGTATTATTTTCATCAAAGTAATCAAAAATTGGGATGAAATAACTGCCTTTTTTTCTTCTCGGCTCTTATACTAATACATTAAAGATATTGGGTACATTTATAGTATAAAGGTATAAATGAATATAGAATTGTGTAGGTGGACGATAGAGATAACTTCAAAACATGTAAAGATGTGAGATTGGGCGTTTATTCTGTACAATAAAGACATAGTAAGACAAAGAACATGTATTTTAATTATGATATTTTTTTTTTATTGTTTATTTATTGTAATTTACAACTGTACAAAATAATACAATAGGTAAATATGTAGTATGTTTCATATACACTTGAAAATCTTGGGAAGGAACCACCCATTGATGGTACTTCAAACATTAATTTAAACTAGAAGGTCTCATGGCCTTCTTTTCAGACGCCTCGGAGGATTATCAGGGATTGTTAAGGATGAAAGATTAAGAATTAATGGGTTAGTATGGTTAAGGAGTTTGGAATGAAAAGACG
>NW_027109899.1:126969-131060 GCF_000696795.3 Halyomorpha halys
GAAGTTTATAGAGCAGACCTGGACGCCAGACTCGATCAAAAGCTTGTTCAACATCGAGGAAGACTCCCGTGCAGTACATACCGCGCTCCAATGTGGAAGATATGACAATTATAATATTTCGATGTGATTTGTGTTTTGTATTATTAGCGTTTACACGGATAAATAAATTTATTTCTTAATTTGTTTAATAAAAGCTCATATACACAAAAAAAAAAATGTTAAAATTAATAATAGCAGACTATTAAGTCATTTACTTGCACTAGCAAGATGAAATATTTAGAACAAAGAAAAAATTTGGAAATTTTGTAGTTACAGGTACTTTTCATACATAAGACTATTATTTTTTTCATGGCGTTTTGAATATAAAACCAACAGGTAAGGAACTATAGCAAGTTTTTAACCTGATGAAATTTGTGTACATAATATAAATCTATAGAAAGTCCTTTTGGAAATGGGATACGGAAAATATGAATGTTTCCTTAAGTTTTTTTTAATATAGAGAAGGATTATCTCACCTTATACATCTTCATAAAAAATAAAAATTCGAATTATATTTTAATTTAATATAATTATATAACACTTCGAAGATTTCAATTCATATCAAAAGGATCTAGTTGCTACCTGATACGCGCCAATTTGAAAAAGAAAGACTAAATAATTCCATTGTTTTATTTGGAATGAATTAAAACAACAACAACCCAATAACCTATTAAAACATATTTTTATAGAAAAATTAAAGTTTGGCTCAGTTTCCACGATGATAGAACGAGTATAATGAAAAATATAATTAGTTATGGCATGGAATTAGAGTTAAGTTGTAAATAGAATCTTTCCCGTTTCCTATAGAAGGAGAACCCCCTCTTAAGACCCTTCACGTTCCCCGGATGACTGTAATAGAATGTGGCCAATGCTAACCTGTCCCCGATGAGACATGTAATAAATGATGGAATGGCTATCAAGATGGTATCGGTTGACGGGGCAACAATAGCTCCTGATGGATAGGGCGAGGTACCCCAGGGACCTTCGGCGAGGATTAAGGCCTCCTGCGGAGTATGGAGTATTCCGATCTAATGGGTGGAGGTTGATTGTGCTCCAGTGTATTGATTACATGCTCGGGGATTGGTAAGATGAAGCTACTTCATTGCAAGGAACCAATAAAGGTTTTACTCTGCAATAGGGAATAGTGATCATTAGTCAATCGTAGATTTACGTTTCAACGAACGGGACATTTTAAAAATGTAATATGAGAGTAGGAGATTTCACTGAATGTTATGTGATATACAAGTATTTCATTCATCGCAGAATCTCAATAACTCCAACTATAAGAAAATTATCAGATGTGTTTATATCAAGATATATTCTCGGAAACCTTTAAAGATTTGTACACAGAAAATCAGATACTTTAGAAGATGCAAGCTCAAACCTAATGTGATTCTGTGATGAATGAATAGTTAAAATGGTTAATGTTTTGGAAAATCATGCTATTTTATAATGGAAGAATGAGTAGAAAAAAATAATATGAACTTTAAATTTATAAGAATTCCTACCCATTAAATGTGGCAGGTTTAAAAGCAGATTGAAAAATCTGAAATATTAGTATTTTTTTATTTTATATTTTAGTTTTGGTTTTTAAAAACGTTTTGTGTTGAAAACTGACATAAGGCGAGACAATCAAGGGTGATAATTATTAAAGCTGAAATAATTCATTCGTACCATTACCGTGGTATTGCTTATTATTATGATTATGGTAAAAAATATTAAAATAATACATGTTCATGCAAACACAAATAGATCAAATGATCAATTAAATAATTACAAAATACTTAAACAACCAAAATAAGAAAAATTAAAGTAACTACATAATTTAGAGTACTAACAAAAAATAATAAAGTTCTACTAACTCTTAATGCAGCCGGAGATCCCAGTACTTTTCTGCCACCCACGGATATTGATAATTCTACGTACTGGTTATGATGGCAGTACATTCTATGCTCTTCGCAATAAGATTGTCAGATATTATTATTGATTTATTCAGTTCTGATTCATTTCTACACCAATGTTAGCTATCCTTTGTCGTTAAAAAATGGTGAAGTCTGTGCAATTAACTGGATCTGGCATTCCGCATTTTGAAAATCTGATCTCAAATTCTTATTTAACCACCAAATTATTTTATACCACTGAGTTTCAACTTCTAAAGAGTGGATTAAAAATTCGTTTATGGCATTTCTGGATTTTCTTTAATCATGTTGTTTCATACTGCTTTCCATTTTGACATCATGGACCCGTCTTAAAAGCTTTTAGAAGAAACCAGATTGGGAAAGCTGAACTTATGTGTGGAACTAGAGCTTTATTCCCGACCTCCAGAAATATTTTTTTAAAGCTGTTCGGAAAGTCGATCGATAAGTTTTGATGATTCACCTCATATTCATATTTTTATCTAATATTTTTTTAAATTACTTTTATTTATTATTTCCTGTACTTTTTTAATCGTAATATTTTGATATTACATTAATACTATGGAGTTTTATAATCATTCATTAATTTGGTGTAATTGAATTATTACATTTAAATTTTAGGTTGATCTTTACCATTTCTTATTCATTAACGATTTTAATTTTAAGCCAAATCTGTTTAAAATGAAATTAGTAGACACCAGAGTACATTTAAAGGATGATGTGCCATCTTAATTAGAAATAACATCACCTGAAGTTAATATAGTAAAAGATCCTTTATGGCTCAGTGTATGTTTAAAATATTTCTTGTAGTAATAATTTCGTATATAAACGTAAATCAAGATTTATTCAAACATAATATTGCCTTAAATACGAATTTATTTGATAATAACATTTTTTTCAATCACTAATGTTCGCGAGTTTCTATATGATTAGAAAAAAAAATGTAACAACTGTACAATTTCAACTGGAATGCTGGTACAAAAGAAAGATGCTCTAAAAAGTCAGTGTTTTCCATTTGCGGTTGCAATTAGAGATCCAAGTGGTTTCTGGCCACGGGCAATTGCACCTCAGACCACACTGGACTTCCAAAAAAACTGCCCTATAAGATACATCATGAGAAAGACGTTTGATCAATTGTGCCTTTCGATACCAAATTTTAGCTTATTTCTAGTATTACAATTTTTGATTCTCCTGCAAGAAAATTTTTACTAGAGGCAATATAATATCTTATAAATTATTAGTAAATTGATGAATTTCAGACTTGCCTTTAGAAAATGAAAAATGGATATAGGTTTATCTTTCACATTAAACACATCTTAACGTTCCTGTTTAATTTTTGCATGAGATCATAGATGACTTCGCTATGGTATTATAGAATGTTTACTAAGTTACAGTATGTTAGAAATCGATGATATTCTTCTATAGGAATAATTTTATAATTAATAAGAAAAAAACTTCTAGAGTAGATTTTATTACATAAATGAACCTAAAAGTTTGGTGGGGTACAAAAAAAATTTATATAAGTGTAAACCAGTAACCACCCTCTTCCCCAGTCACGTTTGGCAACCAAAACGCAATAAAAATTTACTAATTGTCTCAGGAGTTATGATACGAGTCTGAACTAGAATTTTCAATTCTAGAAATATTGGTTGAACGCTGAAGGGAGTATGCTATTCTCTTATCTATAATTTTTGAATATTAATAACAATTAACAATAATTAAATAAAGTATGGGTTTGCAGCCGTAAGGAGGGAACTGTATTGCACATAACTGTTGTCAATTAACAAAATTATTTTTTTTTTAAATTTAAAATTCAGTTTTTAATCAATTTTACTACCTCAGCTACTCCCCCCCTCATCCCTAGAAGTCAAACAAATTTTTAATTTAATAAAAAATAATTCTTTTATTGATTGTAATAACTAATGAAGCACTATGAAAATTATACATAATTTTCCTAAAATTTTGGTTTCATTCCCCTTTTCCGTGCTAAAATGTCACAACCTGATTATACTATAGCTTGACCCCCCCGAATAGACTATGGCTTGCCCCCCTAGTTTTGATCCTGAGTACACTCTTGAATAATGATATATTATTATATTGTTATAGTATTGTAATATATTTTTATTAAATTATGAT
>NW_027109899.1:131148-138045 GCF_000696795.3 Halyomorpha halys
TATAATTTTTATAATAATGAACATTAGTTTTATAATGTTTACGACATATGCGCCCCCTCTATTTTTTTGTGTGTGTTTATGATCTACCATAATAAATAACATTTTATTGTCCCATACTCCACCTATATTTTACTTAGTTCATTATGGTGATCTTGATCATCTAATTTATTTTTCTTAGGTAGACACACGAATAAACACTTAATGTTTTCGTTAGTTTTTCACTTCCAGTCTAATTTTGCAAATTAGATTTGTATTTACGAAATATACATAATTTGGTTGAAAGGAACAAGGCCATAAACATAAAACTCTTGGCTAATTTATAGTAGTTATTTAATCCAAGAATTGTATATATGTTGCTTATATAATGTTAAATATTTTACTTTATTTTACTTATAAGAATAAATAGAAATGAGATAGGTGGCAAAATGTAAAAAAGTGCCCCTAATGCGAGGAATGGTAGGTGTTTGGTAGGGAGCCATCTATTCTAGTTAGGGTTTGCCGTTGAGGCTCGAACCCTCTTCTGCATTTGTCTCAATGTACTTTCTTCCTGTCGATCTCATTATCATAGGGAGGCTTTATTGCCTGGGCTTAGTCAATATGCTGTGTCAACCCAAATAGGAAGAATAAAGAAAAATGTATTGATGACGGACTCTTACGGGAAGTTAAATTCTAGAATGATCATATTTTTTAAGTCTGTTTGATATTCCGCACTGAAATTTTTAAGTCTGTTTGATATACACGGAAATTGTAAAAAATAAATTAAAATAATTGTTTGAAATTCATGCCTTATTAAAAGCAAAAGAAAAAAAAGTCCCCAGTATGTATCCTGTAAGTATCCCTAGTCCCCTCATTTCGCCTAAAATTTAATTAACTGTCAGAATCTGCGAACAAAAGTACTCTATTCCTTCGGAAATTCCAAATAATGGTTTTCTGGAGAAGAACTGGTGTATAGTAAGAAAATTAACAATACTCTCAAAAGATAGACAACACAATGCTGTTTTAACCTAGCGAAAATCCAATCAAATTTGTAGAAGCTAGGAGCGGTGAACGTGTATAGTGGGAAACCTCTTATAAATTTTTTTTTATCATTTCCATTCAAAAACCATCACTATTTAACTATTGTTTTTTCCCACAACATGCTAGAAAATAATTATGTTTTTAATTTCAATTTTATATATATATTTTTGTAATAATTATCTTGCATTATTATTCATAAATATCAGAACGTAGAAGCTTTTTCATACTTATTTGAATGTAAAACAATTTATAACTACCAACTACTCAGTTATAAATTAAATCTTATTTCTACTATAATTTTATTAGTGACCTATAAATCAGCCTGATATAGATTTGAGGTATTTTACAACTGGGTGAAGAAGTTTTTTTAGAAATGTAGTTCAAAGCAGTTTTTTTAGCAGTAGTAGTCATATTTATCAAGTGTATTAGAAATTTGATGACCAAGTATATAAATAAGTATTATCCAGATAAATTAGTGCTTATAAATGGTATGTTGCATAATAACTTTTTTATCAGCATCCAATATGAATCACTTAAGTAGTATTAAATCCACAAAAATTAAAATTGTATTAACAGTTTTTCATTGGGATCAACCTCTGTACACTCCCCTAGAATAATTTATAAAAATAAATCTTAGTTTTTCTATGTTCTATGTCACATATTTTTATTTGTATTTTTAGAAATCATAATTAACTATATAGAAATACGGCTACAAAACTTAATACATCCTCCATATTGCTACACATGATTGTAATTTAAAAAAAGTTAAATTAAGGATTAACACTAATGACATTTAATTCAGACTAAAATTTTGTAAATTTCAAACAGTAAATTTGACAAATAAACTGTAAAAAAGTTTTTTTACATCCTGTAAAGAAATCTGAATGACTTTTATTATAACTTTTCCAACCGGCCAACTAAGAAGATATACTGAAAAAACAAAAACAGCTGAACAAGGATCATCACTTGATTTATTGACATATTCATTTTTTATTTATCAGAATCAGATGACAAATCTAAATGATCTATGACGAATAGTGGCATCTAAACGTTAATCAAAATGAACTAGGTACGCTAGTATCTGTTGTCAGGGCTTTTAATCAAACTATTTAAGAGTCAATGAATTTTATAGTGGCTTATATTCATCTTAAACACAGCTTAAGATGAATATCGTAGAAAAGAAAAGTTTTATTGTATAATTTGACCAACGATTACTATCCTATTAGGGCATTATAAATAATTAAACATTCCAGCATTATTTTATTTTATTTTACCTACAATTTATGTTTCACTGGCAAAGTGAGTTCCAGTTTCATTTCATATAATATCAAATACAATGATAATAGTAGACAAAAATGTTCACTTTTTTAATTTGCTTAATTTAAATAGCACGCCTGATATTAGAAACAGGGAAGTGAAATGGTTGTAAAACTAGATTTAGAAATTTACCTACCTGTTTAAAAATTAATTAATATTTTAATTATAATCTGAAAATGACAATAATTTAATTACAAATTATAATTTAACTATCGCTCTTACTGAATATTTATCATGTTGTTTAAATAAAAAAAAATTTTCTTATCGACGTTAGATAAAAAATTGATATTCATTAAAAATATTAGATAAGTGTAGACTTCAAGCAACGACAACATGTTCATTTTTAGGTTTTAACGTAACTTAATCTATCAAAGATTAAACGTAGGCAAAAACAAATAATATTTTCAGAAAAGCCAGTAAATAATGTTTTTTTATACGACAATAACAAAGGTCAATCCTTATTTATGAAAAACTTCAATTTTAGATTTTCAGTTTTTTTTTTTTTATTTGAAATTTTGTATTGTATGTTGGCTTAGAAGATCTATTTCATGTTTATAATTTATGCTGCACAACTGAAGCTGTTTTTAAAACTTTAAAGAATTTTTTTTATTTATATTTATAGCATTTATAACTGTTTATGAACCATGTTATATATTTTTATTTTATCTTAGACAATAGGAGATAAGAATATAAATTCTGAAAGTACTCGTATCTTAGTATTTGTGAAATAAAGGCCAACTTACGTCCTACTGGCAAAAAAAGTTACATAAGCTACCACAGTAGATGTTACAAGATAAGGATACCCGATTACGACGTGACTGGAAATATGGATTCATTGTCCAAGAAGCCAATACGTATCGGCCTAAAGAACACGCGGTACCATTATTAAGAGTGGGCCAAAGAGTCGGATCTGCATACAAAGGGGTTACTAGGGCTTATTAATGATACGAAAGGAGACCGGAATCAATAAATAGATGGACCGTTAGGAGATCAGAGGCAGCGGAGGGCGGTCCCTCAGGGCTCTTCTTAGGACCCTTTGAATTTTGAAAAGAGCTAATCCACTTAGTTTTCTCGACTCTCTTCTACTGCGCGCGTGGCAGCGGGCTACTGGGCGGAGGTCGCTGCCTTTCAGACTACATCGAGATATCGAAGTACTATTAAAATAGCATCATATGATTCCTAATGCTTAGCTACCTACGGTAGAATTATGGCCAACGTTAGTAAAACTCTTAATTTACTCGTTTTGTGCCTAAAATCCGAATAATATTAAAGTTTTTTACTATCTCTTCGCAATCATCTTGAATTAAAATTGTTTGCCAAGATTCATTATAACTTCCACACTATTTCAATATCTTTTTTTCTCTTCTTCATTTTTTATCCATTTATTTTATTTACTGAAGCTATATATTTTTTTAGAAATTATCCTTTTTCTGAATATTTTTATTGCGTAAATAATTTCCCATTATTCAAAATTAGTGATAAAATTAGAAAATGAAATTTACAGGACAAACCGTTTTAAAAATATTGATGTGCCATGGAAAATACGTTTACGCATACCTAATTGTTAACGCCATAATATACAATTACCCTGTAAATAATTGTGAATAGTATTTGAGTTTTATCAGTATTTAATTTTGTCATATTTAGTTTTATTTTTATTATTTTAATTGGATATAGCTACTTAAAAAGAAAAATGTGTGATTATATTTGTGTGTTATAATGAGTAATAGAGACTGTTGCTAGGGGCTGATGATTGTTGCTAAGGCGTCACCTAGCAACGGTCCGACCATCTTAGTTTTTAGAGCAGTTCCGGCTAATTAGTGGCCGTGGTAGCGTCTTTAGCAGCCCTATCTGCGTTTGGTTGATGTTATTTTATTAGAAATTTTTTGAGTGTTTTAGTCGTCATAACAGTTCGGAACCAGACGACTTCTGTGTTTCGGGTTTAATATGAGTTCCGGATAATTAGTGGCCAGGAACGCGTGAAACCAGCCCTGTCAGCGTTCATTTTGTCGGCTCGCCTAATACATTAATACGACTGTTGGATATTTGGACCATCGATGAGCCACTACACCAACTTTGGACCATTGCAGCGGTTTATTTAGCTACAAGGCCTACACGTCTCGGCAGCACTCTTCCTCTGACCTATCGATGACCTATAGAGTGGAGCAATCCTACGTCGACTAGTATTTGATTTATATATATATATATATATATATTTGTTTATTTGTAAATTAGTTTCTTTTCGTTTTCACAATTTATCTTACTATTTTATTTTTATTTGAAAGGCCTTTTTTTTTTTTTTTTTTTTACTTGTATTCATTGCTAGTTACCTTTTGTTTATTTTAGTTTTAGTTTTTAAAATGTTTAAATTGAACCAAATAAATGTTTAATCCGAGCCAGTTTGTTGTTTTGTTCATTTTTAAAGCCTTCCAACAAAAAGACATAGTCGATTTGACGTGGCTTTAACACTAATCGAAAATTGTTTGAGGTATCTGTTTATATTAATGTAAAACCCATTTTACAGTACATTTCCTCTCGTAAAGCACGACTCAATACCAAGGACCATTTTTTAAACAAATTTAAACAGTTTTGATTAAGGTATTAAATTTTATAAAAATTATAACTTACATAATGAGGATTGGAATATAGTTTAATTGGTGAGAGTATGTCTAAATGATAACTGCAATGATCTAAAACACCAAATAATTAAATGAAACAATAACCAAAAATAGCAATCTTTAGGAAAGACACATTTCACTAAAAATATATATATATATATATGCTAAAATCTTCTATATAATAAATAATACCTGGCTCCGTGTCTCTGTTAATCACTCAATCACTTACTGATGATGTATCACAAAAGCAACAACACTCATGAAGCTGAAGTTATTAATTGTGGTTTTCCTTATGCTGTCGATGTACGTTAAGACTGCGTTCCAAAAGAACGGACTAAAAAAAAAATAGCAACCCGAAACTATACATATCCTGGAATACTTTAGGCCACTAAAAGACACCTAAAAAAAAAAAATCATAATCTAAACGGACCAGTAAATGCAAATTCAGAATCTGAGATTAAACAAACCACAGTATACAGTAAATAATAAATATAATCATAATATACTTAATCATATTTTCATAGAAGAATATAATATAAAAAATTCATCGCATTGCCTCATACCTTTTCAAATATCATAATTAATTTTAACTTAATTAAATTTTACTTCAATTTAATATAATAACATCATTCCCCTTCAGCCGCGTTGAGATTAAATTTAAGAATAGACGATAAATCAACTGGTCCATAATGGCTGGTCATATAAATTGGCGATGTTAATTAGCCCGGGATCGTAAACTATAAAACTTGCACAGCCACCGCTAATTACTCTCATCTGCTTAAATGTCGACGCTTATTCGAAGAGGTTAAGTGATTGCACAGTTTTATGCCTACCCGATCCGCGTCGTAACATCAATCCTACTACTACCTGGGTAAATGTAAAACCCAATTGAGATTTGTGTGAAAAGTCTTTTAATGTATTTTTTATTGGTGATTGAGTAGTTACGTTTTTCCTTAAACACGCACATTTAATGGTTGCAATAAATAACAAAGCCATTTCTTATTCAAAGAGATCGATTTAGATGTGCAATGGTTAGATTTAGCTTTATACGGCACTCAAGAACGGGTTCAAACTTTGGTGGGAATGGAAGCTTTTAGAGAGGAATAAAGCTTGTCTTTATAATATTGAGGAGGAAGGCTACTAATTGTTTTTTATTTTTACTACCTGGTTACCTGTCCTTTTAGGTGTATGTTCCTCCAAATGTGGCTAGAGGGGGAACTGTATTTTTTGTACGAAAAACTCACGCCCTATTACTCTGTTAATATTTCAATTGTATTGTCACGACTTAATAATTAAAGTCTGTTATTCTGTTTTTATGTGAAATTGAATACTCTTCCTATTTCTTAATGCCCAAATACATTGGATTGCTACAATACATAACATACCAATCAATCTATGATCGGACAAATATATAATACATGTATTTACATGATACATGTATTGTAACAATCAAATTTGTTTTCCTACCTTTTCCCTTTACAATCAACCCTCGTCTACACACTAAATACAAATATACTAATTTTGTTTTTTCTATTTTACAATTTCATTCCGTTTGACAATTTTATTTCATTAAATATATTTTTTTCATTTTCTTGAGACTCGTATTTATTTAATAAATAAATCAAATTGTATCCTTGTATAGTCTCAACACTTTTTATTATATTAATTGTCCAAAAGTTTCGGCCAATTCGGCCATCCTCAAGGGCAATCTTCAAATATAAATTCTCACTTAATTAATTTAATATCCAAAATAGTCTCAACACTATATATTTATTTATTTGTCCTACGTTTCGGCCCTTCCAGCCATCCTCAGGGACATCTAAACATTTAACAGCTTATATTACAACTTCACTTTTAAACATTTACAATAACATTATTACTTATTATATAATATAACATACCTTCAACATAAATTTCCTCTCACATTAATTGTTTTCTCCTTGCA